>NW_010145401.1:0-30660 GCF_000699245.1 Pterocles gutturalis | reverse complement strand
GCTGGGCAGCTTTCCAGCCACTAACCCCCGAGCCTGTAGCACTGCAGGTGGTCGTTGTGACCAAAGTGGAGGACCCAGCACTTGGCTTTATTGAACCTCATACAATTGGCCACAGCACATTGGTCCAGCCTGTCCAGATCCCTCTGCAGAGCCTCCCTGCCCTCAAGGAGATCGACACACAACACACCCACTCAGTTTGGTGTCATCAGCAAACTTACTGAGGGAGCACTCAATCCCCTCATCCAGGTCATTGATAAAGATGTTAAACAGGACAGGCCCCAAAACCAATCCCTGGTGGCCGGCCTCCACCTGGACTTAACTCCGTTCACCACAACTCTCTGGGCTTGGCCATCCAGCCAGTTTTTTATCCAGCAAAGGGTATTCCTGTCTAAGCCATAAGCCACTAGCTTTTCTAGGAGAATGCTGTGGGGCATGGTGTCAAATGCCTTGTTGAAGTCCAAGTAGACGACATCCACAGCCTTTCTCTCATGCACTAGGTGGATCACCTGGTCATAGAAGGAGATCTGGCTGGTCAAGCACGACCTTCCTTTCATGATCCCATGCTGTCTGGGCATGATCCCCTGGTTGTCCCGTACATGCCCTGTGAGCACACTCAAGATGAGCCGTTCCATAATCTTGCCCAGTACTGAGGTCAGGCTGACAGGCCTGTAGTTCCCCAGGTCCTCCTTAGGGCCATTCTTGCAGATGGGTGTCATATTGGCAAGTTTCCAGTCTTCTGGGACCTCCCCTGTTAACCAGGACTGTTGATAAATGATGGAGAGTGGCTTGTCAAGTTCCCCTGCCAGCTCTCTCAGTAATCTCAGGTGGATCCCAGCTTCCCCATGGACTTGTGTGTGTCCAGGTGGCGTAGCAGGTCATTAACTGCTTCCTCCTTGTGAGAAGGTTATTCTGCTCTTTGTCCCTGTTACCAGCTCAGGGAGTTGAATACCCTGAGGATAACTGGTCTGACTACTGAAGACTGAGGCAAAGAAAGCATTAAGCTCCTCAGCCTTTTCCTCGTCCTTGGTGATAATGTTCCCTCCTGCATCCAAAAAGGGACGGAGATTCTCCAAAGATCTCCTTTTGTTTTTGATGTATTTGTAGAAACATTTTTTATTATCTCTTAGGACTGCAGCCAGGTTGAGTTCCAGTTGGACTTTTGCCTTTCTAATTCTAACTCTGCATGACCTGGCAAAATCCCTGAACTCTTTCTGGGTTGCCTGACCCTTCTTCCAGAGATGGTAGTCTCTCCTTTTTTCCTCAAGTTCCAGGAAGAGTTCCCTGTTTTGCCAGGCTGGCACTTTGTCTTCCTGAAGATGGGGACTGCCTGCTCCTGTGCTTTTAAGACCTCCCTCTTTCCAGCCTTCCTGGGCCCCCTTGCCCTTCAGGACTGACTTCCAAGGGACTCCCCCAACCAGCATCCTAAACAGCCTAAAGTCTGCCCTTCGGAAGTCCATGTTAGTGGTTTTACTGGCACCTCTCCTTACTTCACCAAGGATCGAGAACTCTATCATTTCATGGTCACTAAGCCTGAGACAGCCTCCAACCACCACATCTCCCACCAGTCCTTCTCTGTTTGTGAACAGCAGGTCAAGCGAGGCTCCTCCTCTGGTAGGCTCACTTACCAGCTGTGTCAGGAAGTTACCTTCCCCTCACTCCAAGAACCTCTGAGACTGCTTCCTCTCCACTGTGTTGTATTTCCAGCACATGTCTGGCAAGTTGAAGTCTTGCACAAGAACAAGGGGAAGTGATGGCGAGACTCCTGCCAGCTGCTTATAGAATGCCTCATCTGCTTCCTCCTGCTGGGAGGGTGGCCTATAACACACTCCCAGCAGGATATCAGCCTCATTAGCCCTTCCCCTCATTCTTACCCACAGGAACTCAAACTTATCATCACAGTCCTTGATTTCTGTGTAATCAAAACACTCCCTAACATATAGAGCCACCCCACCTCCTCTCCTTCCTTGCCTATCCCTTCTGAAGAGCTTATAGCCATCCATTGCAGCGGTCCAGCTATGAGACTCGTCCCACCATGTTTCTGTGATGGCCACTAGGTCACAGCTCTTCTGCTGCACAGTGGCCTCCAGCTCCTCTGCTTGTTGCTCATACTGCGTGCATTAGTGTAGAAGCACTTGAGCTGAGCTGTTGAATCCACTCTTACCCTCAGTGTGCCACCCCTGGGCTTGTCTGTAATGGGCCTGGTAATTCCCCCTTCCCCCTTTGAACCTAGTTTAAAGCCCTCTCGATGAGCCCAGCCAGCTTACGAGCGAGAATCCTTACCCCTCTATGAGACAGGTGAACTCCATCTGTCACTAGCAGGCCTGATGCCACATAAGCCTCTCCAGGATCAAAACAACCAAAATTGCACCTCTGGCACCAGCCTCTGAGCCAGGTGTTGATCAGGTGTGTTTTCCTGATCCTTTCAGTATTCAGCCCTGCCACTGAGGGGATTGAGGAGAACACTACCTGTGCTCTCTATATATTTTATATTCCATAAAAACTAAATAATTTTATTCATTTAAATTACTTCCTTATGTAGGTAACATATAACATCCTTCATGCCAAACTGTTTTTCCCTTGACTAAAATGGCTGCAGCCAACATCCTTCTCATGTTGTCTTGAAAATTTAGAATACACTTTGCTTTTTTATTTAAGTTACATGTAAATACATCTTTCTTTGTACTCAGTTCAGATGGTGTATACAAAAATTTGTGTCTGTACCAATATGCAACAGGATTCATGGGTGCTGTCAAAAAAGCAAACGATTACTAGAGAAAGTAGGTCATTGTTCTTAAGTCGTAAAAGGTGAACTATGAAGGCTGCTGCTTTAAAAACCTTATGATAACCGTTATGTTGTGAACTAGTTTCTTACACAAAATGTTATTTAGCAGTCAGTTATGAAAAATATGTATTATAACCTCATTAATATGTTTGTGCAACAGTACCAAAGACTGAGACAAACCAGTTAGATAGGTGTAGGGTGAAGGTCTGTGTTTTTAGCCAGTAACTATTTGTTTATAGCTCTTTGGGGCTTCAGGCCCAGCTCTTTGGAGATGTTCAAGGCCAGGCTGGATGAGGCTTTGAGCAACCTGCTCAAGTGGAAGGTGTCCCTGCCCATGTCGGGGGAGTTGGAACTAGATAATCTGTTCCCTTCCAACACAAAAAATTCTACGATTCTATGATTCTATGATAATACAATGATCTTTAAAAAGGGGATTTTTTTCTTCCAAAATCTATCACAAGCTTATCAACAAGTTCATTCAAAAAATGCACATAGATACAATCAACAAACCATAGCTAAATGTCTTCTCATTTACAACTGAGACAAAATCAACGACAAAAAGATTATTACCAAAAAAGATCAACTTACTCTGAAAAACTGAAAATGCACTAACGGTAATCACCCTTTTTAGGAATATTTAATTCAGTAAATAGCTCAACATTGTCTGAAGTTATATATCTGTGTCCTCATTAGACACATATTTGCCCTACATGCTTGTTTGGTCCTCTTGAGTTCTTTGCTCAGTCATTTTCTTCAAAATTTATCACAGAGCCTTCCAGTGAGGAGATAATGTGATGAAGTTTTAAGGGATGTCTGTGACATAGCAGTAAATCTTTCTGCATATTCAAAACATTAGTGCTCACAGCATTTAGAAATAATCTGTGATCCTTGACTGAAATGCACATATACCATCTTGACTATTAGTAGTGGAAGATGATTTCAGAGTCCATTTTTTTCTGCAAAGTGAGACCCCTTAGGGTTTAGCTTTAATGGGTCCTGTCTCATTTTCAAATCTTCATTCAATTAAGGGGTTCTGAGCAACTGGTGACAGTTCCACCATCAAAGTATTTCGTCTTGTTGTCTTTTATTAACTGCCCACAGAACAGAAAGTGAATCAGCATTTCTTTCTGGTTGTCTCAGGGAAATTTTCTTTTGAAATACAACCAAAATAAAACTCTAAAACCACCTAGAAAATGCTAAGAAATGGAGTGTGTAAAGAAGTTAAAGAAGTATTCCCAGCTTGTTAGCTTTTCATGTACAAAGGTTCTATGATGTTGCAGTGGTTAATGTTTTTATAAAAGAAACAATGTTTTTCAGGTGAATAAGATAGTTCATAATATACAGCAGGGGATAATATGAATATCCTCTACAGATCATCAGGTACATCAAGGGTTTAGATTTGATCTGTGACCTTGATGTTATCAAGTATTAGTGAGATTTTTTGGGAGTGCTTGGTAATGAAATTCTCCAGGGCTTTAGTTAAAGTTATGGGACTTAGTACTCTTTAACATAAATTCCTAATGCATATCAACTTCAGTCACAACTGGAAAGAAACACTGCCCCATTTTCAGAACAAATGGCTCCGTAGCAACACCATAAAACAGTCTGCATCTGGAAATGATGGTAACTGTCCTATTTGGCTGAAAATACTGAGACACGTTAAATAGGTATAACACAGTTGTTCAGACTAGTGTTGATTAAGGACTCCATCATTTTGTTGCAAAAAAGGGTCACTAGAACTTTGATATTCATAAATAACAAATATGAACTTTAGTTTCAAAATGGATCTGTAGATATTTATTCCAGTAAGGAAAAACTTAGCACTGTGCAGTGGCGAAGGACAGTCTTAAAGGACAGACTGCCACTATTATGTCATTAACATTCTCACTTGCAGCAGCCTCCCTTGCTTTTCCTCATACATATTGACTAATTTGTGAGACCTGATCTATGGCAGCTGTAAAAATGCAAAATAATGCTTTGTATGGCAATATATGTTTTTTAAAAGTAATAACAAGCTCCTCTTTTCCTCTAATCAGGATGCATTTCACTTGTGTATTTTAGTCTCAATCTCCAATGCACCAGCATCAACTTCTAACTCAGCAGCTGAAAACACTTCTGAAGCTATTGGCCTGACAAAAAATATCACAAAGTTTACTTAACACCAAAAGATCTTTACCCACTTAACCCATAAAAGTTAAGTGATTTTCATCAAGGCTATTAAGATAACTCATAAAACCTGGCAGGGGGGATTCAACATTCTGTTTCTTAGAGCAAGCCATTTGTGGTTGCATTTGAGGAATTTCTGTCAGTTGTGATGGAGCTGGTCTCCAGTCCAGCAAGTCAAAAGAAAGTGGGCTATTAATTTCAGAGGGCTCTGAGAAAAGCATGGACCCTGGAGACAGTATCTAATAGTTGGTTGCATCTTCTCTATCAATAGCTAAGTGGCTTGCCTTGCAGTGAGCTTCCATTCTCCACCTACTTTGCAAATATGTCAATAATTACTCTTCAAAGGAAATTTACAAAGCAATAATACATGAGCTTAGTACAACAATTCTCCACAAAGTATTTTTATCTGTGAAACTTAAGACATTGATCATTATTGCCCAACACAGTAATTATTTGCTTCAGACTAGAGGCTATGTGGCTATCAATGGAATAATGTAAATTTAAGAAGTAATGAATCTTCTGACAGTACTTTTTGCATTTTCAAGGCCTGGAAAAAAAATGCCACATGACAGTAAGTATAATCCAGCAAACCTCTACCTAATAATATGGGAAGATTGTTTTTTCAAGCAAACAACTAAAACCATTTCAGCAAAGAGCAAAATACAGATTCAGTTTCCTGAAGCAAAGAGGACTTGATTCTCACTAAATATAAATCATTGCAGTTTCTTGGACATCAATGACCACATCCTGAACAATATAGTTTGTCGGAGCTATGACAGTTTACTCTAAACAATGATCTGGCCTCTCATGCCTTCAATTTCATGGTGCTTAATAACGGATAAAATGTGTTACACAAACACTATCTTTGTCCTTGAAGATGATTCGATCTGAAATGGCAGGAAAGAGGATGGTATAAATCAACAGAATCAGCTAACTTGTTTTGGGTTTGTTTGACTTTGGGTTTGTTTCACTTCGGGTTTGTTTCCATTACAGCTTTTTTGTTGCTGACTTTTAAATCAGTAGCAAAACTCTCATTTACTTCAGTAGCTCGGGATCTTGTCCAAAATACATTTACAGTGGAAACAAAGCATACAATGCTATCCCTCTTGATAAGCAGCTCCTCAGAGTCAGGGCGGAGGAAAAGGAATTTGCTGAACACTGCATTTGAAGGTGGACAGAAGAGAGAATGGGATAGGGTGGCAGGTGCACCATGCTGCTGTTGACGAACACCTTTATTCCTGTAAACTCAGTCTCTGTGTCCAGAGGACCCCACCCCGCCCCCCCCACCCCACCCCTGGGCTTCATCAACAGCCATTCTGGGTTCAATAACCATATGAAAGCATGTCAGACAATTTCCTGTAATAAATTTCAGAGTTTTACATTGCTCAGCTGCCATTGTAGTGCCAATCAAAATATCTTCACCCTACATGCTCAAAATACGAAGCCAGCTTTAATATCAAATTTGTCAAAAGGTCTACAACATACCTTAGTTCCTTCATCTTAAGCCATTAAAAAACTGAGGTTTCATCAATAGACATTTACAAGTAAAATTCATGACTCCATGCTAATTGTATGCATCGTTCTGTAAATTCAGGAGAAAACAGAAACACTTTCTGCTTTCTGGAAGCTCTATCCAATCTTGCACCTTTGTCAGTCAACTGTTTCTCTGAAATATTGCTCTCAAATCTTACATATATTTTCAAGAGGAAATAGTGATGTGTGTTATTTTGGAGCTATTTCAAACTCTTAGACAAGTGCTACTTATTTCCATCTTACGCCTGTCTGCAACACTCTCCCAGGTCTCACTCATTTCTCTGTAGGCAGTCATTTGTTACTTCTATTGCATCATTTTCAAACTGCAGATCTCCCTCTAGGCACTAGACTATGCTTGGTGAAAGTAATAAAGACTCCAATCACTTGTATAAGTTTCCCTGCTGAAGGTGAACTCTTGAACTACAGACAGACTAAATTTTCTGCACTTTGCTTTACAGAAGCCACTTCAGGGCAATTTCATCTTTCAACCATTCTTAAGCTCATCTATGTCATCCCAGAATAAGAAATACAAGACAATATGGAGAACATGATCAGAAATTATTAACATTATTATGATGCACATTTAAGTACAGTTGTTAAACCTCTGTTTAGCTGAATGAAACAGTGTTTAACACACTTTATGAAGTAGATATGACTGAAATCACTTAATCTGCTTTAGACTGTTTATACCCTACATCAGACTAACTACAGAAATTATTTGATGCTTTAAGAAAAGCAATATCAATTAGTCTAAAATATTATTTGATTTAATACTTTTTTAAAAAATCAGGTTATTCAAAACTGCAAAGAAAAATCTTGTCCTTGGCTTTTTTTTTTTTTAATGCCTATATATGAGTTTATAGTTCGTCTGTCTTTCAAGAAAACTAATATAAATTTTCTCCCAATTAAAATAGAATTAGCCTTATTTGGAAAAAAAAAAAAAAAGTGGTTTGTAGGAATCTGAGAAACACATAATTCCATGTGTTGGATGAAGATGAGAAAATTGTTGCCTGTAAGAGACATGGCTAGTTAATTTTATTATAATTATAATTAATCCAGATTTCAATCTTACAGTACAATAAAGTACAATATCTACATTATTTCCTAGAAAAAATTATAATATTTCGCTATTTATGAGATGTATCCTAGTAATTGTGGGGCTTTCAAAACCTGACACAACAAAGGGAAGACATGAGGAGGAGACCAAATCATGTGTGTAGAAACCTCATTTATAATCCAAGCCATGCAAAGTCTTTTTATGTCTTTTCTTTCAGAACAGTATTTCCAAGTTTGTCGGGTTGTACTAACTGGAGTTTCATGTGGACCACTAGTTTGACTTTCAAACCAGTTTTTTTGACTCCAGGGCCAGAGCACCTCCCATTTCAGTACAGGCTGAGAGAGCTGGGGTTGTTCAGCCTGGAGAAGAGAAGGCTCCAGAGGGATCTTATAGCGGCCTTCCAGTACCTGAAGGGGGTCTACGGGAGAGATGGGGAGGCACTCTTTATCAGGCAGTGTAGTGATAGGACAAGGGGTAACAGTTTTAAGCTGAAAGACGGTAGATTTAGATTAGATATTAGGAACAATTTCTTTATTCTGAGGGTGGTGAAACACTGGAAGGGGTTGCCCAGAGAAGTTGTGGGTACCCCATTCCTGGAGATGTTCAAGGCCAAGGTGGATGAGGCTTTAAGCAACGTGCTTGAGTGGAAGTTGTCTCTACCCGTGGCAGGGGGATTGGAACTAGATGATCTGTAAGGTCCCTTCCAACCCAAACCATTCTATGATTCAATGATTCAATTCTCTAACAAAAAGGAAGAAAATATAGACTAAGACAATACATAACAGAGCTAACTGAGAAACACTGCAGTTTCTTGTAACAGTAAGTATTACTTCTGTGGTGTTCTAGTCATCAATTAATCCTAATAAAGTTTAACTAATGCAAATGAGCCAAGACTTCATTGCAAATTGCCAAGATCCCTCAGGTTCACTGTAATTTATCTGTTATTAAAAACAACGGAGCTATCTTGATTAGTATTACCTAAGACTGGCACACTGTCTTTACCACTACAGCAAATTGGTTATTTAACAGACTACAAAGGTTTAAATGTTTATAGTTGCACTCACCACTTCTAGCTGGAAGTAATTTGCTAAAACCCAAAGTTTGTGCAGTTAGGACAAATGAGACTTTTATGTGCTCCTTATGATTACAGTTTGGATGATAAATATCAGTAAGGGCAGCTTGTATCTGTTTCACTGCATGTGCTAATCTAAGTAAAAGATTTCCAGCAATAGGTTTCCTATTGGTTGTGCTTCCAACTATAAACAGTTTATCTGCTTTACATCAGTTAATGTCGGTATTGTTTGCTGCCCTGTAATTTCATAATTTGTTTACAAATTCATACTCTTCTGCATCCATATGTTCTGTTAATGAAACTCCAGCACCATTTCCTGAAATCTGGGTAACTGGTGTAATCTCTGCAGCTGTCTACAGATGCCTTGAGACAGTAGGTTTAAATGTTTACTGTTTATGGTACACTAGAAAAACAATAGCATGATAGGCTCTTATTTTATCTTCTTTTTTTTTTTCCCCACTGCTTTTCAGGAAAATTTTGCTTTCCTTTACATTAGCTTGGCTTTATAATGTTAGGATGCACCAGCTAAAATAAGAAGAAATAGCTTAAACCTCAAAATGTAATGTGCTTAATTCAAATGTGCAGAACTGAACAAACCCATGGCAACTGAAGAAGTGCAAAGAGATAGTTTACCTGAACAGACAACCATGTTCCACTATATATTGTCTATGAGTCTGATTGATAAGGATCTGTTTCCTGGCACTGACCTTTAATTATTCTTTGATGTACTCTTTCACAGGAATAAAAATACGTGAAGCAATAGCATTACAATCATGTGTCTTTTCATGTGTTCAGGAATGGGCCTTATGAATGAGTACTATGTTCTCATACTCTAAACAAAAGATGTGTATATTCCAGCTCCAGACTTTCTGCCTACTTTGAAAATGTACTAACAAGCCTCTATCACTATGTTGCTGTAGGAGACATAAACATTTCATTTGAGTACTATCTTCCATTCCAGATCCAGTCTTATTTCAGAGACAAAGTGGCCTTGGTTAACTGGTCGTGTTTGGTAGTCAGTGCTGTCCTCCAGCGATGCCTAGTTTGGTAGTCTCAGATATTCATGACAAGAGCTGCTGAGCTTATCCAACATGAAAGCATTTGAGTGCAAACAACAGCAGACTCTTCAGAAGTCTATTCACATTTTATGGTAAAATTTACTAAAGTAGGCAACTGGAGAGGAGAGCGGGTGAGAATGTTGCAAACTATTTAGTGTAAAGTCTGGGCTGCACTTGACCAAGTGATAACTGGAGAATTCCAAGAAAGTAGAGGCTGAAAACTTACAGCATCTAATAGGAGGAGAAGGATTTCTTGCCTGCCTTGAAAACTTAATTTTCACAACTGGTGTCATATCCAAACAATCAGTAAAGGGGAGCAAACTCTGACAGAGGTGTGTTCAGAGCCCACAGCACCTAAGCACCAAGCACAGGAAGAACAAATGGGAGGTGGCAGTGGCTGGAGATTCCCTCCTGCAGGGAATGCAGTATGTGTCTTCTGACCTGGCATGTTGTCACAGGTGATTTGTTGATTGCCAGGTGCTCAGATCTGGGATGCTGGAAGGACACTGCCCAGGTTTGTCTGTATCTCAGACTAACACCCCTTGTTGGTTATCCATATGTGCAACAATGGTGCTGTCAAGGGACACCTGGACTAAATAAAAAGGTACTACACAATTCTAGAGGCAAACATGACTTCCAGAGGTGTGATTTGGCAGCTATCAGTGGACACCTGAGCAGTGTTCACCTAAATCTTACAGATGAAAAAGAAAGGCTTGAGTAGAGAAGGGCACAACTTGTCAATTACCAGCTGGCTGAAGGGCTGGTGTTACAGGCAGTACTTCAGCTTTTATGGTCATAGTCCCTCTCTGAGGAATTAAGACCACTATCAACAGGTGGGGTCTGCTTGAAAAAGTGAAGTAAGAGCATCTTTGTCAACAGGCATGTCAGCCTGGCAAGAAGGATTTTAAACTAGGTACTAGGGAGGCAGAAGGTAGCTGTTTGCAATTAACTCAATAAGCAGAGGTCATAGGTGCTACATGCAGAAGGTGGGAGCAAGGCAGTTTTTGAAAGAAATAAAACAGGTTGAAAGGAGACTCACCTCAAGTGCCTCCACACAAATGAACACAACCTTGGAAACATGCAAGAGGAGTTAGAGCTCCGCATGTCATCACAGAGGTATGCCATCACTAAAATGACTGTGACATTCTACAGTCATGGAGTTCTCTAGTATTGGGATACAGGCTGTTCAGAAAAGACAGGCAGGGATGACGAGGACGGGGTTGGCCTGTATGTGAAGGAAGAATTCAAACGCATGCTTTTTAATGGGATGGATTAAAGGCTATGTGGAAGCTTGTGACTCAGGCCCAGGCCAATAATGGTGACATCATGGTGGGTGCAAATCCACCCAAAAAGTGTGATGAAGTAAGCAAAGCCTTCTTCAATCTACTGGAGGAAGTGTCCAAGTTCAAAAATCCTGGCTGCCACGGGGGACTTTAACCTCCCTTACACCTGCTGGCAAGGCAGCATGGTTAAGAAATTTTCTGTATAAGATTTCTGGATATTAAAACATTATCAAGGATACCAGTACTCGATGGGACACCCAGGGCTGGCACACAACTGGATCTGTTATCCACTAATTAGGAAGAACTGGTCGTGGATGTGATAACCAATGGTTGTAGTAACAATGAAGCAGTGAAGTTTCAGGTGCTAAGGAGAGCAAGGAAAGACAGCGACAGACCACAGACCCTGGATTTCAGGAAAGCAGACTTTGAGTTATTCACAGAACTGGTATGGTGATTTCCACTGAAGACAGCACTGAAGGACAAAGAAAATCTGGCAGGTCTTAAGAACAGCATCCTTCAGCCACAAGAGCCATCCCTCTTGATGGAAAAAGGAACAGGTACAGCAAGAGACCAATGTGGCAAAACAGCAAACTTGCAACAGCTGTGATGGAAAAGGGACTGGTAACAAAAGAGGAATATAGAAGCAGCACTGCCTATGGATCCTGGGTGGAGAAGAGCTTCTACTCTCACACTAACAGTAAAAGGCTGAACAGTAAAAATGTACTCATGCTCTGGTGGGCACCCCAGGGCCTATCCTGGAACTTGCACAGCTTGACATTTCTACCTGTGACACAGAGGAGGGGACAGAGGGCAAACACATCAAATTTACAGCTGCAGCTGACACCAAAGACGGGGATAGTCACCACACTTAGCCAGGCTGCACTACAGTGGGACTTGGACACGGGGAGGAAGGGGCTGACAGGATCCCATGAAATTTAGGAAGGATGAGACCAAGCCCTGCCCTGGGAAGGTGGAGCCTTGCAAGGTTGCAGGCTGGGGCCTTCAGGCCAAGGAGCACCTCTGGGGAATAGCCATGAACTGTCCTTTCTGCTCAGTGTTCATCAGATCCTCATATTTGAGTAAGTTCAGAGATGGCCACCAATATGGCAGGGTTGGAGCCCTTGCCCCACAAGGAGAGGCTGCAGGACTGGAGCTGTTTCAACCAGGAGAAGGGACGGCTTTGAGGGCACCCAGCAACAGCCTGACAGTGCTGGCTTCCAGAAACATGGGTCAAGTTCTGGCCTAGAGTAAGGAAGAAAAAACAGCTATCTCCAGGACAGCCCAGCAGTGGAACTGCAGCACAGAGAGGCTGTGTCATCTCCAGCTTCTGAGTTTTCTAAGATACAGCTGGATACAGACCTGAGCAACCTGCTTTGAAGTCAGTGCCAAGCCTGCTTTGAGCAGGAGGTTGGACTAATGAGACGAGGTCCCTTCCAGACAGAGCGATTCTCTCATTCTGTAATTTTGCTCCCTTGGACCTTGGCATCTAAGGCTAGACAGGTAATTCTACTTCTTTTGCAATTCTTCTTAAAAACATTCCAGTTCAAGTCATTGCTAATATACAATTCAACAATTAGGGTGAAAAAAAGTGATATTTATTTTCTTTACTACCTATAATGTCTCAGTATAAACGAGTGTCACTGTTACAAAAGCTAACAGGATATTAGAAGAGCAAGAAAAACCAAGTAAGGGTTTGTAAGAAATACAGATGAGGAAAAGACCGGAAGAACAGGCTATTTAATCAGAATAATACAACAGAAGTAGAGATGAAGGCCTGATTTTAATCATGCTTGGAACTGTGCTTTATAAACCGTTAACAAATTTGTCTGAGATTGTGGGTGATACAGAACCAGTACACTGAGTACCTAGATAAGCACTGCACCCACACATGACATTACACCGGCATTGAGGTGAGTCATATCCTGTTCAGAAGTGGAAGCAGGTCTGCAGAATTGAGTGGGAGCTCCAAAGAGTGGCCAGAAAGGCTATGAGTGCCATAAAGTGAAAGAGGAAAGACACTATTCAGGACTCCTGTAGACACAAAGCAGTAAGAAACAAACCAAGGCTCCAAAATAGGTGCTTGCAACACAGAGCATAAAAATGGAGCAATAAAAATAGAAAATGAAGAGCGATATACTAGAAAGAAAGAAAGACAAAGAGCAGATCTAGAAGAAGACTGGAAAACCAACTTTTAAAGTGACTAGGCTGGCATTAAGGCAGGAAGAAAAAGAAAGAGGCACCTCTGATCCATAAAAACATAATCATAGGATCCAGCACCACTACAGTATGCTGACAGCTTCTTCCCAATAATGTAGATGCATGTGACAAGGAAGTCCTTCATTCTGAGCTTGTACACATTAATCAATGGATACTAACCAATATGAAGTGTTGGAAAACTTGGCCTGTACTGTGAGCAGACAGACTTCATTTTTCCACCCTGCTTCACACACATTGAGAGATAGTTCTTCAAAAGTATCAAATGAAAAAGTAGAAGCTGAGGGACAAAAAAAAAAAAAAAAAAAAAAAAAAGGAACAAAGGAAATAAGCTTTAAAATATTTGATCTGTCAAACTCAGGACCTTGATATTTACTCAAAAATGCATTTGAGTCATTTGAAAATGAGCTGTTAGTGCTCTTACCACCTATCTGTGCCATCAGTCTCTATGTGCTTATCAAAAAGTCCTGCTCCTTTGGAAACTCAAAAATTGGGATGTATACCAATATATTTTTTCATTGCTTCTAATATAGTTTGGTTATTTACCTTGCTATTTTTTAAATGTGAGATATTGTTAATTGTTTCCAAAGCTTGCCTAGTTCATTTCACATAAAATTCTAGATTTCTTTAGCTTACTGAAGGAAAATGGAATGATTTTATAGTTAAAACTGTAAAATCTATTCAAATATGTTCATTTCTGAAATGTCTTTCCTTTTTTCCTAGAACTGAAACTTACATAGTTGTGGTTTTTTTTCAGAAAAATGCCTTTCAAACAATAATCTTACTGGAAATCATATTAAAATTAATGATCCAAGTGGGTGTAGCTATGCTATCTCCTGTAAAACATACTGCTGGGCTCGCTGTGAAACTGGTATCATAATAACACATTTAATATAATCTATGGCGTAAAATATCATACTTTTCCTGCGGACATGAACATCTGTTTGGGGATCATTAAAGCAGAAATGGTTAAATTCAGAACTTTAATCAATTTGTTTTCCATCATCTCACATACTCTTTATCTA
The DNA here is from genome assembly GCF_000699245.1 of Pterocles gutturalis. Lineage (NCBI taxonomy): Eukaryota > Metazoa > Chordata > Aves > Pterocliformes > Pteroclidae > Pterocles > Pterocles gutturalis. The sequence goes on along the minus strand of NW_010145401.1, from coordinate 16,470 downwards.
CTTCAGCTACCTAACCCTGCAACATTACAATGTGATGGCACATATAAGTACAAAAACATGTCTACTGAGGGATGTCCAAGCACAGCTCAAGAGGAAGAACAGTGCAGAGTTCCAAATGCTCCCGGTGGGTGGCACAGAGCAGCTGTCAGGCTTAGAGAACAGTGACACTCTTGCAATGATGAAGACACAAGGCTGGAAGGTGAAGGTGTCGGGGAGGAGCAAGGGCTGGATGCTCCCCATGGGAAGGGATCCAAGAGCCAAGGGTGAATGCCAGCCAGCCTGGGCACAGGCACAGCTGCTGAGCAGCTGCAACATGGCTCAGACAGGGGCACCAGGGACAGCCTCTGCTAAAAAGCAGCTCCCGAGGGAAGAAGGGCAGCAAAAGCTTCTGGCTTCTCATCAGTGATGGAGCTGACCTTCAACTTGTCCTACTAAGCACCTTAACTCATGCTGTGGAGCCCCTTAACTCATCCCATTGAGACCCGCATGAGGGGGTATGTATCCAGGGTGCTGACAGAACATGGTATCCTACTGATTTTTCATAAACATTTCAGAGGTTCAGCCAGCTTTACTGGAGGAGCTGGTCTTCATTTTTGCCTTCTAATGTCCTTAGAAGCCCTGAAACTTCAACTGAACTTTTTTCTTTTTGGGAGAAGAGAGGAGGAGGAGTGGTTAAAATGACCTTGTTTCTTTAACTTTGAATGTGAAAGCCTCATTTAGCCAGAAAAAAAAATAAAAATGTCATTTCATATTTTCCAGTGTATACATCACAGGTTATGACACATCCCAAGAAATACTGACATTTTCAAGCTTAGGAAGGTCTTGCAGTACTTTATGATCTAGTAGCAAATTCTAGCACACCTGCCATCTCAGGTAATTCCATTCCATGAAAAATGCAAGATTGTTTAAAAATTATTGACAGAAGTATCTTTTTTCCAATACTCTTCTCCTGACAACTTGCCTACACTTTCAATAAACCTTATTTTATTTATGTGTAGCTATAGAGCAAACCAAAAGTGAACTATCTATGTTAACAATAATAATCTCTTTACAAAACATTGGAACTGTATATCATGTTCAGATATAAATATCTGAAATTATATTTCCCAGTTCAAATGAAAATATGACAATGACATCTCATACTGATTTTAACATTTTTAGAATCTAATGAATCAAAAATCACCTTCCTCAAATTTTATTATATAATACTTATAGTTTCATTCTGGCAAATTATATTTCCACATTTTCACATTTAGACAGAGATAAGGATTCAGTGTGCTATGCTAACTTGCTTTTCACAAAGACAGATCTCATGCAGAATTTGTATTCATATGTGAACTGAAATTTTCTGAACATTTGTGTTTGTGCCTAGGTGTTTAAATGTAGGAAACAGAATGACAGTTCTGACTCATCTTCAAAGCCCCCATTTGTCATCTAAGGGTTATTTACTTCTGCTTTTTTCATAAAAGTAGCATTATTTTCTTCTGCTGGGAAGGAAAAAGAAGTTCAAAACAATACAAAGCTGGCTCTGCAAACTCAGAAGCTGGCTTATTTTGTGAAAAGATTGACTAATGATGGTACTTACAAGTAAAAATAAAAATAATAAAAAAACCCCCAACACCAAAATCTAACAAAAGGAATCTAAGGCATTTAAGACCTAGGCAAAATCCACAGGTGATGTAAATCAAGGATCAGTTTACACCAGTTGAAGATGGGGCTGTTGGTTTCCAAATCCTCAAAAAGGTTAAGACTGTGATGATGAAGGTTACCACAGTTGTACCTTCATTTCAGATGCTCATTTGCCCACTGCCAAGTTCATCCACTTGACCACTCCAGTCATCAGTACACAAACACTTGCAGTGTGGTATCATCACACCAGAGGTGATACACAAATAACAGTAATAACATTAAGCTACTTCCCATGCAACTTAGAAAAAGTTAACAATATCTAATTTTTCTAGGCCTCTATGTGTCTTGAGTTTGGGGAATAAAAATCTTTGCAGGGCTTTTAGTCCACACAGGCAATTAGTGAGCTAGGGGTTCACACACCAATTTTTTCCTCATTACCCTGGTTATGTAGACAAGCCCTTTCTGAACAGAACCACAGAATACACAGATGTTCTGCATTGGATAGTCTTCACAGTAAAATCTTTCCAGGCGCAGTAGGGGAGCAGGAGTCTCTAAGGGCAGGAATACCAAAATAAAGACCATAAAAATGATTGCATACCACCAAACTGTTCAGCAACATTTCCAGCAGGAAACCCAAGGAACTTCTTGGGGCAAAGAAGGGATATGACCCTCAGCTGTGCAGCTCTAGTAGTCTGCTGAACAAAATTCATAGGTGCTGGCTATGCAGAAGGCTTACAGAAAGTCTATGTCATGCCCACCACTGTAAGGGGAAGTTTCATGATGCCAGGCAACTCCAGTCAGTATACCTGTTTGCTATTTTTTACTGGGGCTTTGTCTAAGGGGCAGGATTTATCCCTTCTAACCTATTATAAATTTGCTGTGTTTGCTAAACATTTATACTAAAATCTGTACACTTCTTCTTTGATCTGGGAGATCTCTTCAGATAAAATCTCAAGAGTTTTTTTGACTAGCTTTGGTTTACCTTCTGATGTGGTAACAGTGAATTTGTGTTCCATGTGTCCCAATAGAGATGTTCATAAGATAAAATGTCTACGCTTGGAAAGAAGCAGGGTGCAGAATAAGCTAGTAAATAAGAGAAAATAGGATCAAATGGAGCATAAAATGAAAGTCAGAAAAGGAAAGAGTTTCTTCTAAGGATTATAAAATATTCCTGTCTGCAAATGGAGAATGAATTAAAGATATGGAGAAGCGTACTTAAACCTTTATCCTACACTGAAGCAAGCTGTAGCATACTTGGTTATACAAGCCACAGATGGCAAGGTTTACCACTGTGATCCATGGCAGGTTGGCAAGAATAAATAAACCAAAAAGCCCTGTTTCAGAATTGGGTGCACTCTCACATTTTGACCTGCATATAGAGAAGCAGAAGAAGGAGTAGGTAACCCATTTTCTGCTCCATGTCAGTTACACTGTGGTTGAACCTTTTCCCAGAAAACTTGTTAATGTGTTGTCTTGGTGCCAGTCAAGATGTTTCTTGACAAAATATTTTCATTCCACTGAAAGCCATCCTTATTGATAGATCAGAAAGAGAGTAAGAGTTTGAATAAAGATAGTTTTGCTCAGTGGAAATTGTCTTCACAAAGAATATAGAAACATTTTTTTAATTTCAGAGACTGTTTTTCTCTATTTGTTTCATTATCCTTCACAGCACCTGCTCAGAATTTAGCATTTGAGGATACTCCAATATGATCATCCTCTTTTTATTTTATTTTCAAAATAAATAGTTAAATTCAAAGCTGTAAGTTTAAGATTGGAATTTTTAATTTCCTAAATAACGTATCTTTGTCACTTACCTCAGCCTAATCTTGAAAATGTCATTTGAAGAATTTTATTTTTTTAAGTGTCTGTTAAATGTGAATTTCCCCAGTGTTCTTTGTTTTCAAGTGAGCCTTTCTTTGCAAGTAATTAAAAAAAAAAACTTCATAGTTGTTCTGTTTTGAATTCAAGTATTTGTCTCTGACCTTTGCTAAAACTTGTAAAATCACAAGGAGAGAAGCATGAAAGAAATCATGTGCTGTTCAAGTACTTAAAGTCCAGTGAAATGCACTGAAGTAGAAAGAGGATTAATAGAAGAAGGAGAGTGAGGCCAAGCCATACTGTGTTGGTAGAGGAAGGATTAGTAAGCAGGCTGAACTAGGAGAGAAATTAGCAGTGTTTATTTCAGGTTGGACACAGCCGTAGGACGTGCAGAGATAGCACAGTATCTCAGGAGAGGAGAGGTACCAGAAAGAGAGAACAGGTACAATGCATGAAGCTTTGTGGCTCTATCTTCTGGTGGAGCGGCCGCTAGAGAACAGCAAGGGAACACAGAGGGGAGCTGCTGAGTAGAGGACAAGACACTCTATTAAATGCAGAAAAGACAGGCAGGAATGGGGAGAAGAGGGGGCAAGTTGGAAAAAAAGGTTCAACAAACTGATGCCTTAGACAGATTTTAGCATTTTGTGGTAGTGAAGTAAATTTGGCTGGCAGATGTACAATGAGAATGAACATTTGGGAAGCACTTAGAAGTCAATGAGGAAATATAGCTCTAGGTAGTCACTATCTTTTCTGCAGACAATGAGAGAAGAGAAGAAGATTAGTGTCTGTACTCAGAGTTGTTCGCTTTTCCAGTTAGAGTATCGAAGTGCAGGGTTCAGAGGCACGTTCTGGGGTGGAAGGGGTAGCCTGGAGGTTTGTATCACTTGTTTTTATTTCTCTTTCTCTCTGTCTCTCTTTTTCTTTCTCTGTAGAGGAAGCTGGGTGTCCCATTGCAGGAGAGAACTCAATGTGTGTGGACTGCCTGCTCTTGGAAGGAGCTGGCTCTGCTGGATCCGCTGCCATGCAGCTCCCCATGCTGCTGCTCTTTTCCCTGACACAGCTTCTTAGCATGCTCGGCCAAGCTGGAGCTCAGTTCCCTCGCCAGTGTGCTACTGTCGAGTCCCTGAGGAGTGGCATGTGTTGCCCAGACTATTTCCCTGTGTTTGGGCCAGGTACTGACCGCTGTGGTGTGTCTACGGGGAGGGGCCGGTGTGTACAGGTGATTGTCGATTCACGACCCCACGGCCCACAGTACATCCATGATGGGCGCGATGACCGTGAGCAATGGCCCATACGCTTCTTCAATCAAACCTGCCGGTGCAATGGTAATTTCTCTGGTTACAACTGCGGGTCATGTCGCCCTGGCTGGACTGGACCTACTTGTAGCCAACAAATAAATATAGGTAAGTGAGACAGAAATATGACAAGAAAATTGCCTGTTGGCAGTGCTTGCTTCTAAATGTATTTAGCATATTTATTTTATTTAAAATACAAAAATGTCCTTGTATTTATTTAGCAAATATATATTGCCATAAGGGTTATTAAGGCAGCTGCAAGATGAGTTGTTCAGCTTGTGTATCAAGGACCAACATTTGCTGCCCAAGAAAAAAAACCTGTAATCAGTGCAGGATTAAGACCAAGTCCACTAAAGAACAAAACATTTAAATTGAAAAAATTGTATTCTTTGGAATTATTTAAGAGTAAAACAATGTATATAGACATGTATGTGCGTTGTTTATATGTCTGGAAACAATAAATATCTAGACATCATGTTTAGTACCTTGTGAGTATTTTAAGTGTGCCGGCAGTTCTTTTGATTCAAAATGCCTTAATACATTTCTAAACTATGTACCTGGCCTTGCAAATTTTTACTTGCCTAGTTGCTGTCAATGTCTTTAGAAACCTTAACTCACGATTATGAGCTGTTCAGATTAACCAGCACCGGAACCGGTGGGCCTTTAGGAGAGTTCTCTAGCTTCAGTTTAGTCCAGAATACCATAAACAGATAGCTAAATTTTTTTGAAATGGTTATGAAATCATTGTGGGTCTGGAAAAATGTTGTCTACAGTAGGCAAACTAAAAGAGAGAAGCAGGCTTGGGGCCAGATCCTTGTTCATAAGTCAAAACCATCTGAATGTACAGGATTTCAGTCTTTATTAGTGAAAGTTTAAAGGTGATATTGAAATCCTGTAAAATTCATAATCCTCCAAATGAGTGATGGGTTCTGTTGACATGAGAAACAACAGGTCTCTCGCACAAATGTGCAGTGCCTCTTGCAGAAACAGAAATCAGCACTGCCATTATTTTCATCAGATAGGAAATGCTCTGTGAACAAGTGCATGTTCCAGCAAGGGTTAATAAAGGACTGCTTACAAATTCAAAATCTTTACAATAAGATTCCTTAAAAACAACTTATTGAGGGCTGTAGGAAAGACCTTGGGATTTTATTTATTCTTTAAGCTCCAAGAAACAAATTAGAAAGCACAAGGTATGACTCAAGAAGTGGATCTGCTAAGCCAGGCTGCACTCTCTGATGTTCTGGACTGTTCTCTTTAACAATGGTGAAAACTCTGAAAAATAAATAATAAAAAGAATGTTAACATGCATAAACTTAGTAAATCTAGAGATAGGCAAAAAGCAGCTTTAACCAATTTTCTAGGGTATACAAGAGCACTTTTTACTTTTCCCACTTATTAAATCCCTTTAGTACTCAGTAAAATACTAAGCAAATCAGATTTATCATGCATGACAACATGAGTTTAAAAAGGGCAAATTAGCTTCTTACTATGTTTTAAGATTTCAGATGGAGTTCACCTCTTTTGTCCATCCATAGACCTGGCCCCAGCTGCTCAGACTTCAGAAATAATTATTGGATTACTGTTGGCATATCCACATAATATAGCTGTAAAATGCAGTTCGGTGCCTTCATATCTTCTAAATTCATGCCTAACTTTAATAACAGTCACAATTTTTTATTCTGGCTCAGGCACATATTTTGAAAAAATAGGTTACGATGTCTATGTAAATCAAAATTAGATGGGTATTTTTAGTGTGCTACTTAAAATCTAAACGAAAAAAACGCTTCAGCAACCAGCACTAGCATATCAGTTCAGTTCTGCAAAACAGAAAAACATGTTTCAGGATATAGAGTCCTTGGATGAAACTCATGCTTCATGGAAGTATTTCTATACAGTGAAGCCAAAACATCCCCCACTGAATCAACTTTATATAGAGAAATGTAATTCACTTTTATTCTTCATATTGATTCATGCTGAAGACCTTTTGCTTCTCATATCACTCATTTGGACAATTACGGATTTTAAAGTATTTTTTATAATGAAAATGAGTACATGTTGAAGAACAGCTGTGAGAACTTCAACCTGTGTCTTACTCTAAACTTAGCCTGAAATCTTTTCAGTTCAGGTAAAAGAGTGCTGGACTGGGAGTGAGGTGTTGTGGATTCTGCTCCTCATAGTGATATACTAATATTTCAACAAGTCAATTTTCTTCCTTGTTTCACTGTCTGTATGTGGACATTGATATTTTTAAATGGTTTTGCAATATACTGATGAAAAGGCCTAATTTATGGCTGTTGTTAATAATAGCAGGTAATTACATTAAGAGAGAGTTGTTGTGTACTGTATAAAATTCACAATTCACAATTCCCTGGTGAATCTGCCATTTTTCCTACAAAGGTTCAAACATAAACAATGTATTTCTTCACTAAATTGTCAAGCAGTTGAGCTTCTGATTATTATAAATTGTTATGTAGTATTTTTTCTTGCAAAGTATTACCACAGGAAACCTTAAGTATATTGGATGAAGTTTTGACAGGTTTGTGTGACAAAGAACTGTCTTTGTTATTTCTCTGACAGAATGGAAGGGTAATCCATAACAATACTTCTAAAAGCACTAAAACCACAATGTTTTGGGCTTTATTTTTATTTGGCTGAACCTTTCTGATGATAAACAACGTTTTCTATTTGTGCTCAGTACTCTCTGAATTGCCCAAATAAAAAATGGAAGAACGTTTGAAGAAAAAGGGACTTGCCTGGAATTATTAGGAGCAGAATAAATTAGTTATGTGAGATCAGACTTGAGTGTCTATTACCTTGGTAACTTGCTTCTTCTGTATCCTCACAGTCAGGAGGAATCTTTTGGATCTGAGTGCAGACGAAAGGAGGCGTTTTGTGAATGCCTTACACCAAGCCAAGGTGACAATCCATCCTGACATTGTTATTGCCACACGAAGACGTGAGGAAATATTTGGACCAGATGGCAGCACACCACAATTTGAGAATATTTCCATTTATAACTACTTTGTGTGGTCTCATTATTATTCTGTCAGGAAGACTTTCCTTGGTGCAGGGCAGCAGAGTTTTGGAGGAGTTGATTTCTCTCATGAGGGACCAGCTTTTGTCACATGGCATAGGTACCATCTACTGCAGCTTGAAAGAGACATGCAGGTAAAGTTCACATTAATGTTGAGCCATGAGTTCATGAAATGTTTTGTACAGTTAAAGAACTTATGCCCTTATTGCAACAGTCAAAAATGACAGCAGCTCTTCCTACAAGCATACAAATAATCCTGTTTCAGTTTCAGTAACTCATTAGGTATACTAAAGAGAGTGCATTTAGGTTTTAGACTGTCACTGTTATAGAGATGTTAAAAATAATACTTCAATCACAGTAACAGAAAACACAGTAGCTACTTAAAAATCTCCAGTAAAAATAGATAAAAATTCTAGATATAGCCACAGAAGGCATTTTACCGGACCAACAAAAGTTATTGCCAGTGTTATTTTTAATATCAAGGCTCAGAATCTTGTCTAAGTTAGAATAATCAAAGCAGCAGAAATTCTAAAGAAAAGTATTACAGAAATGGCTTGGGGATTCAGAATCGGATTTTATTTGTATAATTAGTGTAACTGGTTAGAGAAATTAATGTTTTGTTATAATCTGTTTCATACACCAGTGATTCTCTTGTTTCCCTTTCCTTGTGCAGACCTATCCATAAAAGGAATATATTATTTTATGGATCATCATCCTTCTTAAAGAGGAGAAAATAAGTTTTCAAGGGCAGGATTAAATAGTCTTTGAAATCACTTCAAGTGTTTCCACAAGCTTCAAAGGCTCTGCATCAGGTTCAGGCACAAACCCTTTTCATAAACTCACTTTTGACATCAGTGGCATTTCATTATGCGGAAAGCCTGAGTAGTTCTAGATCTTGGTGATTTAATATATGTGTTTAAGCTAGTAAATTTGATCATTAGTTAAGCTGATTTGGCTGTACAACACATCCTTGTATACGATTATTGGAAGCCAGAAAACACTCCAGCACTGTTCAACTCCAACCCCATACTAGAACGAAACAATGACAATTTGAAGGGTCAATATCCCTTTTCCTTACTCTTCCATCTGCTCAGTCATTCCACAGTTGGCTTAGTTATTCTGTGTTACAAATGCTGCTGTTGTTGACAGGCCATTAAAAATGTTTGGAAAAATTGAGTATGAGTATTAACTGATGTTTCTTACTACTCACAATATGGTTTCATGGAAGAGGTATTGTATTAGTAATAAGGGAGATCCATGGCTCAGTTCAACAGTTCAACTATCTGTTCTGTTGAAGAAAGGCATCAATGGGAAAAACTACCAAAAGGTTTTACATAGATTTCATAGGTTTTCCATAGATTTCCTCTCCTCCATGATGAAGGACTCTGACTTTTACTATGACGTATTTAACTGTTATTTAACATCCTTCTAGCAGTAAATATTGTATCTGTCTGAGGCACACATGTATTAACACAATATTTATGTGGTTTAGAACATGCTGCAGGACCCCACTTTTGGACTGCCCTACTGGAACTTTGCAACAGGACAAAACACTTGTGATATCTGCTCAGACGACTTGATGGGAGCTAGAAGCAACTTTGATGTCTCTCTTATTAGCCAGAACTCAATCTTCTCTCAGTGGCGAGTGCTATGTGAAAACATAGAAGACTATGAAACTTTGGGAACCATCTGTAATAGTAAGTATGACTTCTGGCAGATATTTGGAGAGAAAATAATTTTAATGATAAATGAATATAATACTTTACATTGCAATGGCTTTTCCCAGCCAAAACGTCCTAAAGTGGTTTTTGAATATTCTTGATCCAAGTTTCATCAATCTCCTGTGATAGTACACATAATCTGTGTTGCACTGAGGCACCAAGCAGCTCAAAATTTGATCAGGAGCTTGTATCACCAGAAGAGCACATTGTTTTACTTCCCTTCCTATGCCTCTCCTGTGCCACAAAAAAAATTAAATCTGGCAGTGTCATTTCTTAACTGAAGCCTCAGTTTTCTTCTGACTGCTCCACTTATCACTGTCATGGCATGCTGCTCCTAAAAGGAGAACATCTAGACAAATCCCCATGTTAGCTATGTGGAGCATGTTTTGAATGTGAGGAATACTGAAACCTAACATATCTACATTAGCTACAAGAGCTAAAAAATCTCAGAAAGATTATTTTATATTCATCACCTTCAAGCCACAACTCAGCAACTGCATGGAAATGTGGGGAAAAAATAGGCAAAAAACAATATTGGGTTTGTCACCTACATAATCAACTATAGTGCTTTTCCCAGCTACTCTGTCAGGGCATCCTCAAAACTTTTGTCCTAGGTCTCATCAAGAAATCACATTGAGAAACTATAGAAAAATTTCCCAAACCACTTACAAAACTACAAATTTCACTAAGAGGCTTCTAGATACCTGTTCAAATCCTGGTGCAGAGGATCCAGCACACAGGAACCCGTGAAGATTCAGATTCTTTGCCTGACATGAGGAGCTGACCCATTTATTGAGTTTAAGTGCCATTTGTGAGACATCTTTTTTCTGCCCATGGTTCAGACATTAGAAGGATGTACTCTGTGGCCTACTCTTTTGCACCAGTATTGTCTTCTCTCATCTCTCCACCCCCAGGCACTGAGGGTGGTCCTATCCGAAGAAATCCTGCTGGAAATGTTGCACGGCCTATGGTACAGCGTCTCCCAGAGCCTGAAGATGTTGCTCAGTGTTTGGAAGTTGGTGTATTTGACACTCCTCCTTTCTATTCCAATTCAACAGACAGTTTCCGCAACACAGTAGAAGGTAAACATTGAAAATAAAACAACTGGAACAACTCCAAACAAGTCAAGGGAGCAGGCTTGCCATTTTTCCTGTTGGAAGTATGAGTTTGGAGACAGTCTATTGGACTTTTCAGCATTCAGTATTAGCTTAGTATTAAATGGAAATAACCTCTGGGTAAATTATTTTATAGCCTATGTCAGGTCTTTAAATGTGTAAAAGCCTCTGTCACCAGCATATGAACTAGAAACTATCTGAGTCCAGCTACATGCAACCTAGTAATAGGTTGCTGTCACTGAAAACAGACAGCCCTTGCCCACAGATTGATGCAGCTGCAGCCTTAAACAAGACAAACAAGTGCTCTTAGCAGTTACTCTTGTATCTGAATTAAAACAAACAAAAGTAAGCAAAAGAAATTGTAAGTCTTGGTAGTACTTAATTAAATGGTATTGAAGTAGTAACTGAGATCTGGATACAGGATTTACTGCTAGACATATTAGTCCTTCTCTCTGGTCCATATACCTCTCTTCTTCTCTGAGCTCTACACACTTAAAATTAAATTTTCAGTCACTGGCATCTGAACACACACCCCCCAACACAGAAACCAGTCTAAAGATTTGATCTATGCTGTTCAGCCACTATCAGACAATTGTTTCTGCACTTTAATAATCCGGAGTTTTTAACAGGAAAAACTAAGATTCACAAGCAAGATTACCAAGTGACAGTTCAGATCCCTACCAGACTTCTCATAGATCCTCTGGCTCTTTTGAAGAGGCATGACTCCTACAATTGGGAGGATCTCCTCCATTTTCTTTCTCTTGGAGAACAAAACCAAGAATCTGCACCAACCTTTTAAGTTTATATTAAAGTTTTGGATCCTTACCACATTTGACAAATGGGCTGTCAATATCTATGTATCTAAACATGGCTTTAGCTAATTAGCTGTATGGACCTCCATCTGGAAAGTTTGTCCAGAGCTTGAAAACACAAGTTTTCATGCTGTTTCAGAGCCAGACATCTAACATGATGGTTACCAGGTGCTGGGCACTAACAGAGTTACATAGGGTATCTTCAGCGAAAAAAAAAAAAAAGAGCATGTGAAGCTTTCTGAGATTTGTTCACAGTAAGCATGGAAATGTTGTGTGGAAACAGTAGCTGGCTCATCAGGATAGATCATGACATATATGCACTTAAGTCAGCAGTTTGAAAATACATGCAACTATTTCAGTTATGCTGAAAGATATGTAGGTCCCAAACACATACATTTATTTTCATACTATGATGTGGTTTAATTTGACCATTTTTGCATTAGATCCCAGAAGTCCTGCACTCCACATCCTCAGCATTCTTTTGTAAAGGCTATTTTAATCAGAAAATTATGCTAGGGATATTTCTTAAATGCCAGTGGGTAGAGAATTAGCTACTCATTTATGTTAAGCAAGGTAACACAAAAAGATGACAGCCTTTCAGAGAAAAAAGCATCCATCTGGGACTGCAGCTTCCGAACAAAATCTTTACAGGGATTTTTTGTGTTCTCTTTCATTTGCATATTCAGGGTACAGTGATCCTTCAGGGAAATACGACCCAGCTGTCCGAAGTCTTCACAACTTGGCTCATCTATTTTTGAATGGGACAGGAGGGCAAACTCATTTATCACCAAACGATCCTATTTTTGTCCTCCTGCACACATTTACAGATGCTGTTTTTGATGAGTGGCTGAGAAGGCATTCTGCAGGTAAGATGTGCTCATTGACAGAGGTCTGAGGGCTGGTTGTCAGTCACAGGAGATCAGCTGCATCTTGTGGCACAGCAAGATGCCCCTAAGCTTAGGAGTGACGACTGGAATTTTAACAGCTAGTATAGTTAACAAAGACAGAGTAATAACAAGAAAGCTCACTTCCCCACCCCACTAACACTCATTTTCAAATCACTGTCTGTGAAGGGACTTGGCCAGAGTTACCAAGGCACAATACAAGAAAACAAAATGTGCAAATACATTGTCTCCATAGAGCAAAGACAGTGTAACCATGGAAGGTCCAAATACTTCATGGACATTGTGTCATTGTGTGGAGTAAACACCTAGGCTTCTTCTTGTAAACAAGATCAGATGCCATGCACACCCTCACAATCCATTTTTACCACTTTTGTGATTTACTACCAGCATTCCATAACCATTTCGATATCCTTTCAAAGGTTGATCACTGTTGCTGCTCTTGCTTCTTTAACTCTGAAAACAAGAGAGAAAAGGAATAAGGGAGGATATGAAGGGGAGGAAGGAAGGAAAGACAGAAGGAAGGAACTGTAAAGAAGAAAGAAAAAAATAAATAAAAAAGGAAGGAGATCTGCATCAGTGAACTGGGGAGACAATTCTGTGTAATCCTGATATCTGTGCATTAGTCTGCACAAAACAGCAACTGTATTCTTCTTAGGACAATCCAGACCCCTCTTCCTTCTTTTATAGAAGGCAGCTGCTGTTGCACAACTGAGACTTCTTTATGCAGCTTTCACAACACGCCTCATGTATTTTTCCCACGTCAATGATCAGAGAGCAATTGAATTCCTTTATGGTACATACATGATCTATCACAAGCTTTTCCATCATCTTACCAAGATGGTTTTTTGGGGGGGGTTTTTTGTTGGGTTTTTTTGCTTCAGCTGACCTTCTCCTGATTTACCATAACATAACAAAATAATTCCACTGGAGTTCATATCAGCTGCCCTCCTGGACTGCGTGAGAGAGCCCTTCATCACTGTTACAATAAGACAAAGCCATATTGTACAAAAAGGTTTTCCTCCATATACACATATTTCTTCTTTTCCAAGTAAGAAGAAAATAAAAGCTCAATGCAGGCCAAAAGTTTTACAATTTCCTGCTGGTTTCTGTTAAAAACAGAGATATCATAAGTAGTCTTGCTTTTGGACAGAACAGAGCCCTACATTCTGGATCTATTACACTGGAAAAACAATCCGTCTAGATTAAGGTAGATTAGGAACAAAAAAAACAAACAAAAAAAAAAAAACCCAAAAAAAAAAAGTGAAATGGTGCAGATTATTTTGATTTTATTTACCAAAGTGTGTTTGACTTTCAAATTTAGATATCTCAACATATCCACTGGAGAATGCCCCTATTGGACATAACCGACAGTACAATATGGTGCCTTTCTGGCCTCCAGTTACCAATAATGAAATGTTTGTTACTGCACCAGAAAACCTGGGATACAGCTACGAAGTCGAGTGGCCAGGTAAACTGCCCAATCAAGGTGCTTCCTCTTTTCTCCCTTTAAGTTTATGCATCATATAACAATGTTGGTTCAAATTTCACAAACAGTATCTGATCTCTCTGTAAAGGTATTTATTCTTTTTTCTTTTTTTGCCTGGCTTTCCAAATCAGTTGTGTTTGGGATTCATTATAGCTACATAGCTGCTGAGTGTTCCTGAGTGAAATTCCCACTACCCACTTCAATTTTTGTAGTTCTCATTTGGATCTAAACCACACAGAAGGTCCTTATTCCTATATCATATGCCTTCATTAAACCACTAGAGATAATGCAAATCCCTCACAAACCAGATAGCAGAAGAAAGGTCCAGGACTGTTTTTTAGAGTGTAAAAAGACAGATTAAAATTTTCTTACATTTTGGAACAAATATCATCAACCAAAATTTAAACTAGTTCTACTTCATTGCTCATTGAATAACAACAAATACTGAGCTCTGGTCTGTCCCTCTGATGTTTATGCATATATTTGTCATTTACTTCTAATGACTTGCCCTTTTGCTTTCCTTCCTGTAGGTCGGGCTCTCCGTGTCACAGAGATGATAACTATCGCAATAGTGACTGCACTCGTTCTTGTTGCAATTATCTTTGCTACCGCTGCATGTATAGTACGTGTCAAGAAAAATAAGGATGAGTTGCATCAGCCGCTTCTTACTGACCAATATCAGCACTACTCAGATGATTATGATGGCATACCAACACCAAGCCAGTCTGTTGTTTGAAGAGATGGCACTTTTTTGCATCTGAATTAAACTGTTTATTTTGCTGTATTTTATAAATGGTGGTCATCCATCTGCTTTAAAATAAAGAGCATAAACTGTCGGCTGTCTTGATATGTTTCCTTCAGGCTTTATCTCCTCTTTTATCACACATAGGCATCAATAAAACACCTTTGCAATGTTACTGCAACTCCTTTCTGTGTTGATTTTAAAATAATTCCACTAACTATTCACCTGCAAGCCTTTTTTTCATGCATATTTCTGTAAAATCTGGTAAAATTTTGTTAACTTGCCGACAGCCAACATCATCTGACTTCACCTAGCCTGTATATCCAGAATACTTTTACAAGGCACTTTTGTGAAAAGCTCAAGTCTAGAATGGGAGAGAAGCAGAACCCAAAATACAAGCAGACATCTTGTCTAGAAATGTGTTTCAATAAAGGCAGCGTGCCAGGCAGGGAGCTACAAGGGAATTCTGAGGTGAAAAATGTGTTTAAAATACAACTTTATTCACAGAATATAGCCCTGTTCCTATTGCTTCTTTTAGGTGGATCTGTGAAAAGAGATTCACTTCTGAGAAGCCACTCCAGAGGTTAGACACTTCAGCTGTATGCTCAAACACACCTTCCTGAAGGAGACATCTATTTGAAAAGACAGCTGGCAGCAGCCTTCGTTTCATTTTTATTTTGATTTTTCTTTCTCTCACTATCATTTTCTTTCTCACTCTCCCCATGGCAGGGCATTCCCCCCTGCAATGAGAGACCTTGCTTCAGCTCTCTCCTGTGGGAATTTAAACCCACATCTTTTGTACTTTGAGAGTAGGCCCTAGACAACAGGCTGTAGAATAGACTTGGAAAAATAGCCACATACATATGCTGTTGAACTTATTCAACATGAGCCAGCAGGAGAGCAACAAACTGACATCTGCCTTTACAGCCTGAGGTAGGGCTTGAGGTATCTGGCTTTAAGCTTTACCTCCTCTCTTTCATCATAAGTGGGTACTGATAAATCATCTTACTATCTTCCTATGATGGCTTATTGAGTTTAAATTAGCAGTCATTAGCTGACATACAGAGATGTTCCTGTGTTCAGGTTATTGAATCCCACATCACATACTCAATCCTCTAATTAGACTATAATTTTCAGTCAAGCTGTCTCTTGCCTCTCTTTCTGTCTGAGCTCCAACAGAAAAGGCAAGTAATTTGGATTGAGCTCCTTCAGCCTGAGGCAGCTCTCCTGGACATTAAGTTATTAGGCAAAAGCAAGGGTTATTTATTGCCTCCTTCAAGCCATACCTTCTATGTGCTGTGTTAACCTCAGTGATTTTGGTGAGTACCAGGTGTGTTCAAAGCACACTTACTCAGCTGCAAGGAGATACATCATTTATATGTTGAGAATGAGGTAAATAGGAAGACAAGTACTCTTGCCTAGGTGAGTGGTAGACGGGTTATCATCTTAACCCATCTTACCAAGCATGGGTCATGGACAGCAACAAAGATCTATATACATACCTGATATTTAGGAAGAAAACTTTCCCCTGTGGCACCCACGACACAAATGTAAATTAGACAAAGGTCTTTTGGGTTGCGCTCTTGGTTTTACTTACTTACAGTCTAGCCAGACAGTATTTCAGGTACACAAGTAGTGGCTTGGATTTCAACTGGAATGCCTGTTTCTGTCATTCTTGTTTGTACTGAATAGCAATGTAACAAGTCGTGAACTTTAGTGATTTCAATGGATTAAGGCAGGATGATCCAATATACTTTGGACTGGGCTCAAGAGACCTGGATTTTATTCTTAGCTATGTTATTGACCTGCTGAAAGTTCTTAGCTAGCATATTTTTACCTCTGTGACTCATTTGACTCACCTGTAAAATGAAGATAACAGAGATTCATAGAATCATAGAATGGTCTGGGTT
>NW_010145400.1:4645-11768 GCF_000699245.1 Pterocles gutturalis | reverse complement strand
GTGAGCACACTCAAGGTGAGCTGTTCCATCATTTTCCCCAGTACGGAGGTCAGGCTGACAGGCCTGTAGTTCCCTGGGTCCTCCTTACGGCCCTTCTTGTAGATGGCATACAGAATGACTGAAACATCAGTGAAGTTCCTCAAGAATGACTTAAGTTGTAATTTATCCATAGAAATCTTGAAGTGTTGGCAAATTTCCAGAAAAGTTGAATTAGTGTTATGTCAGCATCTACATAGAGCTACCCAGAAATTAAAGACAAGTAATTCTGTTGTGGTTTCCAGATTAAACAATGGAATGTCCCAAACAGATTTTGATTAAAAAAATCATCACTTAGAAGAGTGATGCAAATCAATTCAATTTGTCAACTTAAGGAGAATAAGAGTATAACTAGATGTAGTAAGCTGGGTGAGAGAAAACATCTAGTGTTTTCCAAAAACAGGTGGTCTGGGGCTAGGAAGCTTAAATATAAACAGCTACGATTGCTGTGGTGTTACTCAGCCACACAGGTAGTGAGGCAAGGTCTGTGGTACTCATTGGCCTCACATGTGACTAATACTGAAGAAAAGTTTGCAGAAGGGGAGGAAAGAAGGAAATCTACATGAATTTTGATAAGGTAGCTAAGGTCTGGGGGTTTTGACTTGCATTAGTTTTGTTTTGCTACCACTCTGATGGCTTGAATAGAGCTATTACAAAACATATAAAGATTGTCTCAGTGTATGTGCTCATTGGAAGGAGTGAACTTGCTGTGGTTTTAGATAGAAGTTACTTGACTGATCGTAATGTGAGTGATCAAGTTTAGAAAACCATTCCTAGGCTGAAAATTAGTTTTCTCAAACAATAAATGATTACTTCAATTACCTGAAAATTAAATATTTATCATGAGCCTTAAGAATGGGCTACTTAACTTTGTGATTCTTTTTTCTCCTTTTAAATATTGAAGAATTTGGATAAGAGAATTAAATTGGAATTAAATGGTCTATTGCTCTTGTCAATTGATGAAATTATTTGATTGCTATTTCTACTGTTTGTACAGATTTAGTTTCATGACGTTTTCAGGTTCTTAATAATTAACCTCTGCCTTCTTGAAACTCAATCTTACCTAAAATTCAAGTAAAGTAACTTACAAAGTTTTTACCTGCAAGTGAGCAAATTATAGCTTAATTTCTGACAAGTGATCACTGCATGCAGCCCTTTAAATTGCATGCAGATGTCACCACTAAAGGAATAACATCTGAGTCATCAACAAAAATTAAAGACTACAAACAACATTTTAAGCTAAGAAAGCCAATTCTTGGATTTGACAACAACACAAGTTAAATGTTTTCATCATGTCTGGACCAGTCACAAGAGGGAATAAAGCCACTGCAATATTTGTTGTTTCGATGTCAGCCACATGAGCTACTTGTTTGTCTCTGGTTTCTGTGTATACAGGGGTAAGAAGACCAAAGCTCCAAGGCTGAGAACACTGATTTATCTTCTGAGGTGGTAAAGGACTGTGCCTGTTCGTATTATGTCTCTTGTCATGGGGAGGGTACTCAACACTGATAGAAAAGGCTTCACTGTTCTTACTGCAATACCAAGGGGAAAGACACTAAAAAAGTAAAAAAGATCCTTTCCAGTAGTTACCATAGTATGGGCAGGCTTTTGAAAGTAGTGAGAAAAAAAGCAGCAATTTCCACTGCTATTCAAGGTTCTCCTGGAATAGGGGAATTCAGTCCCTTGGGATTTACTTGGAATATTGACGTACAACAATGGCATTTGCATGCTCACATTGTGTTTTGGGAACTGGAAACTGTGCGGGTTCCCATTGAATTAACGAAACAAAGTCCCTTTTTCCTCCAATAGTTTTTGCTTTTTTGAGGGGGAGGTGTGTTTCACAAAGTCAACTGAACTATGTAAAATAAAACCCTGGAACATATTGACTTGAACCAAGAGATCTAAAACTGCTGTAAGCAGCAGATAGGCTGATGATGTAAACTGATTTATGGTTTCCAAGTTCCCTAGGGAACTTGGTTCCCTGACTAATAGTAGGGCAAGGTTCTGTCCATAAATTGTAGAGCCTCAGTAGTGATGGAGTTTAAATGGAAACAGCAATGGCCTAGCATATATGAGTCATCTTTGACCTTGACCTCCCAGATGAGGTGTGTACACTGTTCTACCTGAGTGTCAGCAGTTGGGAACCACTAACTAGTGGGAGAGATGGGAGAAATGTCTAGCCTTTTTCTCCTCTAGAAAGGTAGGAAAGTGAAAACATCTGAGGGGAAAACTAATTGCTGAACTCACCCCCCACCCACCTACTAGCCTATTCTAGAGGTATTTTGGAAACAAAGCAAAAGCAGATGGAAGGACGTATTGAAATGTATCCAGGGAAAAGCCATTTTCTAACTGGCTCTTTCAGGAATATCAATGCCTGCTTCACCTAATACACATGCTAAGATTTAAGATATTCCTTTGTCAAAGGATGTTAGTCGGTGCGATTCAGAGTTAACTGTTAAGCTTATTTTTTCTCACTCAGTTGCAGAAATTGGGCCTCAACCCCTCTGGTCCAGTTCAGGTTGGCAGCATGGACCCCAGGAGCAGGACACTCTAACCGGCTGACAGTTTGGCCCCTTTGCATAGCAGTTCCACTTTGGACTCAGCCTTTCCCATGATGTTAGATAACTACTCTTCCGCTGCCCCATGGCTACTGTCTTCACTGTCTGTTACTTTCTGTACTGGACTGTTGACACAAACCGCAAATTGGCTCACTAACTACACAGCTCCAGGACAATATCTTTGATTTTCTCCATATGCAAGGCCAATCAGCACTGTCACTTGGGGTTTCTATCACCTTCTGGTCTCCCACTTCAAAGGTATGAGGAAATTGTTATAATCCGTTGTCGACTTTGCAAAGTTCATCTGTTGCTTCAGTTTTCTAGCTGCTACTGGATTCATCAATTTAGAGCTGGGCACTCAAAGTCTCACCTACCTGAGCAGCTCTTTAAGGCTGGCTTCAATTTGAGACAGAAGCAAATTCAAGAAATATTTTCCTGTCACTCCTCAGCTCTGGCATGTGTAGCTAAAACCTTGCCTCGTCAGACACACCCTTTATGTGCAGCTCCAAACAACTCACTAGCATGGGCGTCGTCTTGGTAGCCTGCAGAACCAGCAGGGTACCCTTGGCAGACCTGGTTGTAGAGATTAAGTTGCTGCCTACTGGTAACACCCTTACTTCTCTTCCAGATTCTGTATGATACATCACATTTTCACCAGCAAAGTCTGAAGGAATTAAAATTCTCAATGTTATAGTAATAAAATATTTGGTGTTGTTGCCAGATTATATGGTTTATAAAAGTAATTTCGTTTTGACACAGCAGTGCGGGTGGTAGAGGAAAAATCCAGTGGAGGCTCATTAGTATTACTGCTTTTCTGGCAGATTTAAATATTGCTTCAAATAGATTTAGGCAGTTGCAGTTGTTGGACATATAGGAGCCTGTTGAAGATTTCAGCCGAGACTTATGCCTTCTAGGTCTAGAGCAAAAATCCATAGCAGGAATAATAATGCTTGAGACTAGAGATTGGGGCCAGGGAAGATACCAAAATGAAAGCAATTAAGGATTGCTTTTTTTTAAAAAAAAAAAAAAAAATCTTAGAGAAAAGCTGCACTAAGCAGCTGAAAACTAGAGTAGGTGTTCAGCAAACTGGAAAATCAGATTAGGAAAGTCCATTGATTTCTGTATTTTATTGTATCAAGAAGGTGCTTTAAATGACTTTGATACCTATATAGAGGGAATAGTGTCCTGCATATGGATAAAATACGTATAGATGATATATGATATGATAGATGACACACACAGATTAATGATGCTTTTGGGAAAAAATATGGGATCAAATCACTTCCGAATCACTCCAAACCTCCACACAAAATGAAGACCAGTATTTTCAGGAGTTCAAGGATGTCCAGAAAAGCATATAAAATTTTTTTCATGTCACAGGCATAATGCTCGTGAGTGAAAGCAAGGAATGCAAAAGACTCTCATGGGGAGACTCTGGTTCTCCCACTACTACCAGGCCATTTCTGGAGACAGAGGTTAGCTGTCTGATTTTGGACCTCAACAAAGTGTGTGAACCTCTCAGCCTCTCAACCTCTCACACTTCTCAGAGTCAATTGAGTTCTAATTGAAGTATATTTTTAGGCCAAGTTTTTAAAAATAACCCAAAGTTATTACATGGCATTTGAGCTAACAAATCCCTTGGATTCACAAAAAATCTCAAACTCAGGCTATAGTCCTGTTAAGTAATTGAATCAATACCTTTTAACTATTTCCTTGAAAATCTGCATGTCCATGTAAAATTAAGAATGTGTAGTACATAACTGAAGGATCAGGGGTGTAATTTGCTAAGAATTTTTACAGTCCAAATGGACATATTTTTGTGAGTAACAAATATTTGCACATTTGTTCTTTCTTTGAGTAATTTCTTTCCTGTAGGCTTTCATCCTTAATTATGCTGCCATGGTATTGGCACCTTTCTCTTATTTAATTATTTGCTTCCTGTTTGTTTTTCTTTGAGAAATTATCTCAGTTCCGTGCAGTCATTTCCTCTCAGGACCAACGTATTGCTTTTCAGATCATTACCAGTTTTCGATTGTTAGTGAAAGTATGGGTGGTTCCATCCTGTGTTCCAAAAGAGCCAGACAATACAGTACCCAACTCACAGTTCCCATAGCCTCTGACTAAGGGGTGAGCTGGTTTGGTGGAGCTCTGCACTGACCAAAATGTTTCTGATGGGCTATTTTACTGCTCAGAAGTATTCTGCTATTCCTCTGAAATAAGTTTTCTATATCAGCATGACAACATCTTAGTCAGAAAAAAACCCCCAGCTTTCAACCATATTAAAATATTCTTTTTTCTTTTTGTACTGAAACAACTTTTACTTCACACTTTTATTACAGATTACAACATTACGTAAAATAAGGAAAAATGAGAATGGAACAAAGCAAGTATTTTAATCAATCTGAAGAACTTTTGTCTTGAAACTTTTCTTTGTATATTTTCTTTGTTCCAGTTCAGAATAAAAATTAATTCCTAAGCAGAAATTTCTATTTGAAATTAGCTCATATGTATGATGACCTAATGGATTGTTATGTCATATCAGAACTTCAGAAAGGTAGACACATACTTAAGGACAGACGGAACAATACAATACTGTTTCAGTACTTACACTTTTAAGATACCATTTTTTGATAACTGTGTAAAAGAGTTGTCTGAAAACAAGAAGTTCTGGCATTCATATGTGTATAATATGTTTGTTTTAAGTAGACTTAGAATTTCTGAATTGAGGATTTTACATATACCAATCAATATTTGGGTGGGTAGGTAGGTATCTTTAATTTTAACTGAAAATTTACACATTGCAGATTTCCTTTTTCTGGATTATTTATTTTGGCTGGAGCAGCACAAAGCATGGCTATTAAAATACTGAGTGCCCTGAATGATTATTCTGACACATTCATGCTCTCTCTTTTTTTTTTTTTTAATTCTATTTATTTATTAGAAAACCTGTATTTAATGGCAAAAACTGTCTTTCATAAAGCAGTGAATAAGATACAGCTGATCTACATTTTCAGGTAGATCATTACAGACATTTATTATTTGTACAAATGTTTCTGCAGATAGCTGAGCTACCTACTGTACTCTTCACATGGGCCCCGCAATTCCTAGATTATTTTTTTTTTTTATTCGATGGTCCTGTGCAAAGTTCAAAGAGTACTTAGTGCTTTCTTCACATTTATTTTCTTCTGCTATAGAGGCATTTACTTTGCTGTAAGAAAAGCAAGATAGGCAAAGGTTCATTGGGTTAAGGTGGGTCTGCACAGCCTGGGTGTCTGGTAAGCCAGCCCAGGTGTCTGCGTAGCATGGTTTCTCATGCTGTGTTTAGTTATGCTCTACTAAGGCTGAATGTGTGATCTTACGTAAGAAGAAATCTAACACACACAGAAGCCACGAAAGTATATATTTCAAAAAAAATCTACTTGTTAATCTCTGGTAGCATTTTCTGTCAGAGATGCAAAGTCTGTGTTTACTACTGTAACCTGTGTTATTAAATTCAAACTACCATGGGCTGACTGGACAACATTAGTGTTGTCATCAGAGTTTCATACTGGCCTGCTTGGGGTTTTTTGTGTGGGTTTTTTTTTTAACTGCCATGATCTTTCTGGGGCTCCACAAGATGATTTTTACCACTTTAATATGTGAATCAAATGGCTAACAAGCAATGTTTTTACAGAAGAGAGGAAAAGGAAAACTCTAAGGTAAATAAGCAGTTATCCCTAAAGTCTAACAGATAACAATATCACTGCTTTCTGGGAAGGCAGCTGCTAGATCATCTGCTTACTCTCTCCTGCAGATCAGTTGCTGTTTCAGACTGTCGGTCTTGCCAGGCAGCGAAGTCTGATTTCAGTTGCATTTAGCTGTTGGATTGACTACTTTCTCTTGGTTGCAATTCATTCCTCACTGTCCTTGCTGCTTCCAGTAAACTTCACCAGCTGTGCTAACAAATATTATTTCAACTCTTACCCTTTATTACATTTAGAAATATAATGCTGAGAACTGAACACTGGTGAATCTTAGCTCCTTCTTTGCATATGGATCTCTTGCAAGGCATAAACCTCCAGCCTTTCCACCAGTTTTTTGTCCCTCCCAGAGTTCTGGTCTTTACACTCAGCTGCTATTTGCCAAACTCAGGTGTGAGCACTCATTCCAGGAAGAGTGAACAGCTTTAGGTTTTTGTATAATCATAAACCCCCTCTTCTTTGTAACATAACTCCATCCTTCATATCACAGCAATACACACAAAAAACGTCTGCTATGGGCCTGTCCATTTGTCCTTTCTATTTCTCTCTCCAAAATGCTCCCTTTTTCTTGGGATCAGGTCAGAGTCTCACCCCATGAAAAGAAAAACAATCCTTCCAAAAGAGACATGCAATTCATCCTTCAAGAGCCAGAGATATGTGCTTTCCTTCAGGTCTTGTTCTGCAACTGGGTGGTTTCATTGGTGTGAAGATATCAGTCAAGGCCACAAGAATTTTAGCAAAAATTTCATCAAGTGGATGAGATGTCAGCAGTATATGGAAAGCTCCTTT
>NW_010145400.1:0-4614 GCF_000699245.1 Pterocles gutturalis | reverse complement strand
AGTGTTCGCAGTCTTGAATCTCAGGTGACCCACAAGTTCTGTTTTTTTTCTTCTATATACAGTGAAGGTCTATGTGCCCTGTGTGGAAGGAAAATAATTGTGATGCTGGGGAGAAAAAAAGACATCCCACATAGTGCAGAGCAAACAAGGATTAAAAGGAGAAAGAAGTGCAAAGGTATTAGGAATCAGCTTGGAAAGAAACACTGAAGTATGAAATGTTTGCCTTCTATAATTTTAAGGAGACTGTCAGATTGCTTTGTCTGAGGAAAACTAGGGGGGAAAGGGACACTATAACACTGCAGTCTTTGAGGGGAAATGGGGTTCCTCGTGCATTCAACTGGCTAAATATAGCTAAGACAATGTTTTCCCTAGTATGATAAAGGTCACACGCTTGGTTTATTGGGTACTTCACATACAAGTAGGAGAGAGGAAAAACATGGAAAAGACAGAGTTCCCAGTTCTTGTCATTTTTTCAGACAGCTGAATTAATGATCTAGTGATCTTATGTGAATGTATGAGACCCTAATAGTCCCTGGAAATAAAAAGACTCTAAACTTTGCTGCTGCTGCTGCTCCAAAGAAGAAGTTTACCTGGTTTTTCTTACGCTAGCCTATGAGCTCAGAAGCAGGCAAATGAGAATGACAGATCGTAAGCATGACACTTTAATTTTATTTTTGAATCACATCTTCTAAGGTTTTACATGTGATAGTTTAAAACTTGAGGTCAACAGTACTGCAAATGCTTTTATAAAGCACAGAATGGCTGTTGTCACATATGAATCTTTCTTTTAAAAAACCCTCTTTTTAAAGCTGGTGAAATCTCTTTAGGTGAGATGCATTGAGGGAAAGTGAGAAAGCCTTTTTAATACAGAAGGAAAAAAAAGTTCATTGTTTAGGAGTGGATGAACAACCAGGCAGCCAGACTCTGAAAAAAGCACTGCAAACATTTTGTGGAGGTGACAAAGCTCAGTGAAAAAGGAGGTAGGGTAAGGGCTACAAGACTTAAGGGTCCGCTTACATTGCATGCTATGTCTTGTCTGTCTCATTTCCATATCATGAAGACCTTAAAGCAGGCCATGAACACCCAGGGTCCCAAGGCCACTGGCTTCCTCCTTACGGAGTCAGTATGGTGGGACCAACCTCACTGAGGTTTACATGCAGTAAGAGCTGACTGGCATCTGAGCTAAGATGTGTGCCTGTATGTGTCCTGCTTTTCAGCTAGCAAGTACGATAAGGCAACACTGGCAGCACCAATACGTCCATGAGCTAAAGGTCTTAAGGTATTTTATGGTGTTAATATGACAAGAAAAATTCTCTTAAGGAAGGAAGCAACTGTGGAAATAGAAAACATGAGTTAAGAAGTGCTTCAGAAGCGGACCTATGGGAATGACTTGGGAGAGACAAGGCAGAAAAGCAGCCACTACATAAGGCTCATGCAGGGTTACTCTTGTCTGTTGGCAGTATGCTCCAGAGGGTGTGAGACCACCTGAAACCAGGGCATCTCACAGCCATGCAGTTCTTCATGGCCGGTGGGAAATCTGCAGGGACAAGTGTTTGTGGGGAGCAAATGAAATGAGTGAGGCAGGTGAGCAATGGAAAAGAGGGCTAGAATGAAAAGATACATGGGAAGAATTGGGGATCAAACTGCAAGGAGCAGATAGGAGGGGAAAACAAAAAAAAAAACCATGCTAAACAAAACTGTACCGTTGAGCTCGCTCTTCCCTTCTTTCCCAGGATGTCAGATCACTTTCTCTATGTCCCTTCTTAAAGAGATGTCAGTTCCTTCCACACCTCCACAGATTATCCTTCCTTTTGCCTTCAGATGATGGGCTTTTTTGGTACCTACCTCCTAGCCTGTGCAGGAAGCAACAAGCTTTCCCAGTTTCTTCTGTGTTCCAGGAATACATCTGTCACCATCTTTACTGAACATGACTCCATGCAGAGGGACCGGTTCTCTTTCCACATGCAGAGAAGTATGTTATTTAAAAGGTATGTTACTTACCCATGGACAAGGAAAAGGACCCAGTCCCAATACAACTGTCAGTCCTTGTTCTGAAAAGGAGGAAACTGTTTGAAGATGTCTCAGCTGACATTATCAATTTACTTTGTACAAGAGAGTGTAAAATCTCAGACTCATGTGGCATTGTCAACTGAAATTTTATTTCCTTCCTTGAGAAGTGAGGATGAGACACTAATAATAGTCACATGCTTTGGAAGGAAGCGGCTCTGTATCAAACTCTGGAGGATTTAAATATTGGATTTTGTTTGTAACTGTCCGAAGTGTGGGACTGAACTAATGTTTGTACAATGTTCGGTTCTCTTTGAATGAAAGGTACAGTAAAAATACTTTGCAGTGAGCTGTTTGATACCAGGCACCTTGGGGAGATGTGTAGCACTCCTGAAATAAGCGTATGATACAGTATAATTCTGTAATATAATTCTGTATAAAAAGCATTATTCATATATATGTGGACGTAAAAGAGCAATAGGCAAAACAAAGTAAACTGGAAAGCCCTTTGCTTTTGCTTATTGCTTCATGGGACGCACCTGACATATGGAGTGTTGAACAGCAAACAAAAGGCTTTGTTGTGCACTTCCCTTTCCATTTGCCTGGCTCCCTTGAAACTTCTGGGAATTAAAGCACTGCACTTGTGGGTCCCTTCTTTAAATCGCAATGAGGAAAGACCAAGGACAGAGTGAACTCTGCTGGTTTCAGTTTGATAACATTTCCCAAATAGACTGGCCTGTTTTCTTGGTTGTACATTTCCACTAGGATTGCGTGAACATAGTCATATTACAAGAGCACAATTTATCTGAGAGCTGCTTCCTTTCCAGGCACTTTTACTAAACAAAGAATTCATGGAGAGCATGAAAGGAAAAAAAAATATTACAGCTGCTTGCAATGCCTTTGGAACATGAATACTGTTATCCTCTATTACGCTTTCAGCTGTGGATTACTGGTCTTTGTATTGGAAGCGAGAAGAAACATTTTAACTATTATGAGGTGTATTTGGATGCCCTTTCCATCATTCAGAAAGGCCCAACAGGATTTTGTCATGCACTTTCCAGCTGAGCATGCATCCAGGCACAAAATGAAAGCTCAATGGTTGCAGAACTGATCGGAGTAGGAATAATGGAATACGTCATTATGTAGAAGAAGGAAAATTTCAGTAGTTCTGACACTAAGCTCGGATGTTAGAAACATGCCTGCTGCACCACAGATACCTGTGCAATTTGAAACAAATTCTTGAGACCTTCATTTCTATGAACAGAGAGGAAACAGTATTTAATACCCTACAAAATTATTGTCTAGCTGGGGGCACTTGATTGGTAAGGTACTCCAACCCTAGTGATAACAGCAATATAATGTTGATAGACAAATACTTAAATCCCAGAGAATTCTGTTCTGGAAAAGCAAGACAACATGCACATGTCAGTGGTGACTTTTAATTAACACTCTGCAGAACTTAGTGTGGCTGCCCACTTGAGTATGTCTGATCATAACCAGAGGAGCTGACATCTCTCCCTGGTTTTTGGAAAGCAAATGGCTTCACTTGGAAATTGAAGCACAACATCTGCAAACCCTTGCAAAAAATGCTACTTGTAATGTACTTACCAGCATTCACTGGTTTTACTCATAACTCAATTTGGAGTTTTTCAAAAAAGTTTTCTTTTGACCAACTTAATATAGAAACAGAAAAAACATATAAAATTATTTTAGCAAGTATGCAGCATTGTTAATTAATGTTTTAAAGTAGAATTACAGATTTATTTTTAGTTGCATTAATGGTAGAAGTTATTCCATTGTTTAGGCAAACAAAGGCAGTTTCTCCATAGTGACAATAAAAAAAAAATTACACACTTTGCATGTCTCCTTTCCTCATTTTCCCCCCTTCAATACTGTGCAGCCTTTCCTTGATTGCATTGGTTTGTTTTCCTTTTTTACTTGCTTTAACAAATGACTTTCAGCCTTCTATAATGACACTTATGATACCAGCTATATGCACACCTCCACTAGCTATTTTATACTTTGCAAAAAAAAATTGCCATCAGTGAATCAGGAAAAAAAAAAGAACATAAATGACATAGTGAGGAATAAGATCAGAGATGGGGAGTCCTAATCACCCACAAATTTGGCTCAAAGCTTCCGACTGACGCTGGCTGTCGTGGGTTAAAGTTAACTTAAAGTTAACTCTGTTAATTTTTTTTTCTTTTCTCTCCCTCTTCTTCATAAATAGCTAGCAAGAGGCTGTGTTTTGGATTTAGGCTCAGGAGAAGCTGATAAGACCGATGTTTTTTTCTGCTGCCAAGGTCAGCAGACGAGCAAAGAGGCACAGCCGGTTGCTAGCATAGGACTTGCCCTTATGTTAAAATTGAAACTCAGAATAGCCAATGATATTCCATAACATGCACGTCATTCCCAGTATATAGGTAAGAACACCCGGAAGAGTGTTCTCTTTTGCCTCCGCTCCGCTTTTCAGGTGCTCTCTCCTGGCTCGGCATCGCTCTTCCAAGGCCTCTTCCCCCCCCCTGCACACACACCCCGGTCAGCTCTCTCTCTCTCAGCCTGGGACACCCGAATCCTCATCTCCGCTCCGTGAGTTTCGGGATCCTC
>NW_010145399.1:0-10214 GCF_000699245.1 Pterocles gutturalis | reverse complement strand
GAGGAAACAGCCTCAAGTTGCACCAGGAGTGGCTTAGGCTAGATGTTAGAAAAAATGTCTTCACTGAAAGAGTGATCAGGCGTTGCAACAGGCTGCCCAGGGAAGAGGAGGAGTCACCATCCGTGGAGGTGTTCAAGAAACGTGTAGATGTGGTGCTTAGGGACATAGTTTAGTGAGTTAGGTGGTGTGGGTTGACGGTTGGACTTGATGATCCTTGAGGTCTTTTCCAACCTTAATGATTCTATGATTCTATTTTGTTAGAACTTGACACAGAAAACAGAATACAATGAAGGTCTTTCTGCTTTCAAGTGTCTAAATGTGAAGTGGTGTTAGTAGCCTATGGATATATTGTTGGTCCTGTTGTGACCTGGCAGCTTAGCACTTCTGCAGAGTGATGCTGCCATTGATGTGACAGCTTAGCACACACGAGTTTTCTCTTGTATGTAGGTCTAAAGACACAGATGATGAAGCCTTTCTGCTGTCAGAGGCACAGCTGCAGTGCAGGGGAGAAGTTGAGACCACCTGGATGATGTCTCAGTGATTGGTGTGGACTGACACAGGGTAGGGTGGAGGTGGGACAAGGAAGAGCTGGCTCAGCACCAGCTTTGCTACATACCCTTCTTCTGCTGAGGACTTCTTGGCCCATGGAGGGTATGTGGTACGTGTGTCTGAATACTGATCTAGCACTGTCTGGGAGAAATCAGCGTGTTCCATGAGTGGAGCCCAAAATACTGCAGGATGCTGTGCTCTCTATTAGAGTTGAAAGAATATAGTGTAGCTTTGGCCTCTTCTTGACTAGAGGTCAGAAAGGTGAAGTAACAGATGACTTAAAAGAAAGTAGAGTGCACTATATAATATTGTAACATGGGGGTGTTTTTATAATGGTAGTTCTGTTGGTTTGTTAACCTTGTGATGAGCAGAACTGCATGCAAAATACATATGTTCAATACAAATCATAAACATTGTGTTAAACAGTTGTTATTACTGTAGTGACTAGAGGTAGCAGCTTCTGGAAAAAGAGTCTGAGTATTTGGTGTCACATGAAGGAGATGTACAGTAAACCTGGCCACAGCATTTCTGGGTTTTTTCAGTTATCGTTGATATTTCAGAGGAGATAAATGGTGGTTTGAGTCTGAAGCAGGGAGACATCAGTGCAGCAGACCTGCCTTACTCCTGGATGCACCACTGCCTTCAATGAGCTGTGCTTGTTCATTCTTGGAGTAGCTGTCTCCTAAATTTCCTCAGTGTAAGCAATTAATAAATCCATCATTTGCGTAGCTTAGCACTTAAAGTGACTGTTTCAGTGTACAGTTAGCCTTCCAGGTTAATAAATATTTTAAATGAGACTCTGCTGTTGTGCAGGCTCAGGTGCTTCCAATACACCTTGAAAAGAGTGTCAGATCTTACCTAAGCTACAAAATAAAAAGAAATCAACATAACATGTATTAGTGCAGCCCATCCTTTCATGTATGGACAATGTTTCTAGTGTCTGTCAGCTGTGGAGAGTCATTTTAGTCTTCTGCCCCCATAGTACCCTGGTTCCCAAACTGTGTCAGACTTTGAAACAAGGATTGGCTTTACAAACAAAATCCAATTAGTGACTAAAGAGGAAGGATTCTTCTCGGGGTGGATAAGTGTCTGGATTCAGTGAAGAACTGGAAAGACTTCTGTACTAATTAGCAATATTCCTCAAGACAGTCTGTAATGAGAAACTGTTTCCATAGTCTTTTGAGTCTCTTTCCATCTGCTTCTCAGGTTGATTAATTGAAGAGTTGGACAGGGCTGAGTAGAGGGTTTTTGTATTCCCATGGCCCTGCCTTGCACACAGCGTTAGTGAAACTGCTGCTTACAGCTGTGGAAGCTATTAGCTGGCAAATGCAGGTAAAGAAACTTGCAGCTCAGTGTATGCTTGCATTTCTACTATGCATTGACCATTAATAAACCAATATGGGCAAGCATGTGATCATGTAGGTCCAGTTTTTGGGACTGTACAATTGTGTATCTGGCTGTTTGCTTGCCTAAGATTCTCCTTCTCGTTTAAGTCAATAGTGAGATTTCTGTCTGCTCTTCTGTATTGAGCAGTGGCTGAACTTGTGTGGACCTCACGGTCCACCAGAACAATGGAAACCTTTGAATCACATGTTCTTCCCTAGTGTGGCTCTCCCCTCATTTTGGAAAGTGACTCACAGGCTAGGCCTCCGTAGTTGCCAGAAAGTGATGTAATTTGGATAATGTAATATCCCATGTACAAACCAAAGACTGTTTAGAAATTGGACAGACAAGAACAAAAAGGAAATAGCTGTGTATCAGATGTGTATCTCCATTTTTAAATCAGTATAATTGTGTGCTTATTAAATACAGAGAGAGTGCAAAAGGCATAAAGAAAAGCTTCAGTGTTCCTTGAACTGTGTTTTCAGATGACCACAGGGTGGGTAATTCTGTTCTCTTGTCTGACAGCTTGGCTGCATGAACTAGCGCTGGCACAAGGCAGACAAGGGATTTGATCTGGTCAAGCACTAACATATGTATCTTGTGGTGTTGTGTT
This sequence comes from Pterocles gutturalis, assembly GCF_000699245.1. Taxonomy (NCBI): domain Eukaryota; kingdom Metazoa; phylum Chordata; class Aves; order Pterocliformes; family Pteroclidae; genus Pterocles; species Pterocles gutturalis. The sequence continues at coordinate 7,669 of NW_010145399.1, read as the reverse complement.
AGTTCTCAGCAGGATCAGTTCCCTGGTCCCTTGCTCCCCCAGCCCCTGGGGTACTGGTGTGGCCAAAAAAATGAAGGGAAAATTCAGGCAAGAATGAGCAGCGAAGAATGGGGAAGAGGGGGAAGCATATTCACTTGTCCAGTGGCCATCTATCTGTACCTTAAAGCAACCCTGAAATTATATGTTTAGCCACACTGGAGTTCCTTGGCATAATCTCGGGTGTGCACATTGCACATACTGAAATGAAATGTTTCTTTGTGTATCCATTCTGACCCTGCTTCATGGTCCAAAAACCTGATGTTTGCTGATGGCCCTTGTGCTGTTGGTGGGACCTGAGGCAGGGCTGTCCTGAGGAGGAACTTGCCATCACTGGGCCACGTTTATCGCAGCAGCTCAGGGTGGTCTGTAACACTGACACACAGTGTGGGTGGGACTCCTGGTCAGTGCAGGTGAAATGCTGTGAACCTGCATTGAATGAGACTGAGGCCAAGAGCTTTTCCTTTATAAAATGGCAAAAGCAAGAGAGGCCAACAGGTAAGATTTGGTGGGAAAATAAGCAGTCTTGTAAGCTCTATTTTTTCCCCCTCTCCTTTTGTCCGTCTTGTGTCACTGGCAGATGTATCAACTTGAATTCTGCTGCTTTGGGAATGTAAGTGGAATTTCATTTGCTACTAACCATCATGCTTTCAGATGTCTGACCCTTGCCTGGAAGTATAGTATACAGTGTATCCCAAAGATAAATCAACTGAGCAGCATGTTTCTTATTACTTCATCTCTGTCACTGTGTTCTGTATTAAAAACTAAACAGTGAATAAAAACTGGCATGCAAACTGACCCACCTGTATTAAGCACAGCACTAAGCAGGGAAAGTCTACATGATCAGCCTGTGCACTTCATTTCCATGTGTGATGTAGTGCTGGCTCTGCCTCTTAGAGTAGCATGCATTTCTGCCCTGGCTGCTCCTGATTATTGCAACCAGAATACAAACAGATGTTCCTGTTAAAGTGGTTAAATATAGCGTTGAAGTCAAATTCATCATAATTTGAACTTTTTTCTGAAAAAGGTCTTTGCCCTTCTACTGTTCCTTACGCAGATCACATCTTGGACCTGTAACTTAAAAAGAGTTAGAGGGGGGTCATTATTTAGCTACCTTCTCCTTACGGAAAGAGATTTCCAATTTACCCACTTGATGTGACAGGTACAATCAGAAAATGTTATTCTTCCATCAACCTGTAACTAAAGAGTGTTGAACATCATATAATGTTCATCATGGTGCAGATATTTGTCCTTCAGAGGTCACAAATACATTGCCCAGGAGGTCCATGATGCATGATTTGAAAAATGTGTAAAAAAAAAAAAAAAAAAAAAAAAAAAAAAAAAAAAAAAAGCACTCAAACCATAAATAAAATGTGTTAGGCATTAAGAGAACAAAGTACTGAACTACTTGATAGAATTCCTGCAAAACTAAAATGGATTGTAGTGGATTCCTGTCCTCGGTCATTTAATTCAAGTCCTGACCCTGAGTTGCATCCACATTGCTTCAATATTTCTGTATGTTTTTGAGTGTCAGTAAACACTTTGCTTTCCCTTGACATGTATAGTCTCCTTTCTGAAACTTCTGGCAATGCACATTTACATGTGTTGAACAGGGCTGAAATGATTCCAACACTTAGACTGGAGCTTCACTGTGATGAGATTTGTGGATCCAAAACTGGTTAACTGCAGGGCTGTTAGGCATCCTTATGCATGTGCTTGTAAGCATACATACTACTAATGGAAGTTACTATAACAGTGTAAATTTATTTTGAGTCTTGGTAAAATAGCAATAGGCTGAGTCAAATTCTGTAAAAAAAACTTTTCTAGCTTTTTAAGAAGATGCAAGGTGAAGGCAATGGTGAACACTCAAAACTAAGAAAACGAATAGGTTTAAGATTTGTCATACAGCTATTTTTGTTGCAGAAAATTAAGTTGCTTTGTCAAAGGACCATGGAGAGACTTGAAGGCTTCCTTAAGCCAAAGAACTAAACAATTCTTTACAGGTTAGTTTTTGTTCTTGCATATGGTGCTGCTGTTTCATCTGAACTGCAGAAATGGGTACAATACAAATAATACAAAAGCAGTGTTTGAGTTCTGGCCACTGCTGAATGGTGGTAATTGGCAGTATAAAGACAGTGTTTCAGTTTTGCTCCCCATAAATTTCTAATAAAACTCAAAGTAAAGGCAGATGTGTGGTACTACTATATAGCTATTACTCTAATGTATGGTGCTGTCCCTTAAGTAAGCAAATATCTTCGTTTTAATTAAAAAAATTGGACATGTAAAATTTGTTTGATCAGGACCCTCATGGAAATGCTGCAAAAATTTGCACATAGGTTGGTCTAATTAACCATAACACCCAAATGAGAGAGACTGAGAGTTGATCCTTTGCCAGTAAGCCCTGCTGGTAGTAGAATGCACATCTACTGCAATTAGTTTAGAAATGCAGTGCATGAAAAAAAAAAACTTTCTGAAAAATCTAAGCTTAGGGTTTCCCTCTAAATCTGTTTTCCTAGAGTTTTCTTGTCTCTTTCTAGCTCCACAGTTGGTGTTTCTCTCCTCAGTTGTTGTAAATACTTCATCCTGAGATATGGTATGCTTGCCTTACAGGGCTGTAGTGGCAGGAGAGTATTTTTTTCAAAGCAAGCCATAATGGAGCATAGAGGCTGTGTTTACGTAAAGTAAGCTGTATGAAGGGAGTGTACTATAATTCAAGAGTGACATATATATTTATAAATGTAGAATTAAGTTACTTGGGATTTTACTAACAAGCTGCTCATATCTTAAGACTACATCTGCCACCAAAGTGGTATTGGAAAGAACAGCTTATCTTTCATTTAACATGTTTGTAAAAGAGTCAGTTGGCAAAGAAAAAACCCTTATTTCTGAGGGATAAATGCTTACGCTCTCCCTGGCCAGCCATCCTGAACACAAAGCACTTTTGTCCAGATATCTGGAAAAGAATAACTTCTAGCTCTTTGTCTGAGCAAGTGGGATATCTTTGAGTTGGGACATTACACTGTGGGTATGCTGGGCACATTCTGCTATTTTTTAGTAGAGCTAAGAGAATTAAAGGCTACCTACTTGCAGCAGTCAGCTGATGGACAAGAGAATTAGTCTGAGATTTCTCTCAATATCAGGTTCACTGTTACTGTGCGTAAACAGAGCTTAGACTTGTTGAATAACAGCATAAGCTGTAAGAGTATTAGTGGAAGTCAGTTCCTGTTGAATACTTTGCTTTCCAGTAACTATCAAGTGAATTCACCAAACTTACTGTTCAGGCGGGAGCCATGGACCTCTCATTCAGCCTACTTATTTCCCCCCACCCCTGTTTGGATCCTTAGGTTGGATGTATGTTTTATCTTTCACACACTTCCACCACCCCCCCACCTTAAGCTGTCACCTTGATGTACTTGCAGACTGCCTGCTCCCCACAGCAGTGCCTGGCAGAGATATAGTTGAGTGGGCAAAACTTGAAGTTTGCCCAGCTCTTGAATGCCTTTTGCCCAGCCACTTGCTTTGCTGGACTGCCCCAGGTACTTATCTTGTCTGTTGGCATCAAAAATCTTCAAACATCTATATGTGTACCTCTGTAAACATCCTTCCCACCTAGATACTGGATTTTCAGGTTATCTTAAAGAATTTGCTAGGGCTGGTTTTGGTTTCTTCTTTATGAGTATTTATTAGTCCCCTTCATGAGAAGCCTACTTCTGACAGATCCATAACAGGTTTTTTTTAAGTTAAGCTTTTAGTTTTAGCATGCTACTGCACAGTCTCAGTAGGTCCTAATCTATGGGTGGTGCTGGGACCGGGTGTACAAGGAAGGACAAATACAGGTATCTTCTGAAGACTTTTTGGATTTCAAGGGACTAGACACTTTATACTAGAATAAACCCACAGTCCTCTGATAGCAAATATGTTGAAAGTAGATGAATCCTCAATTAGTTAAGTTTGGATCCTTTTGCAAAGGTTTGGTTTGTTTAAGAACTTGATGTCATTGGAGATGGGGTCACTTTGACTTTGAGGTATGACTTGTCAACTAGATGGAGATCTGCTTTTCCACTTTGGAGAAACTCCACTTATTGTAGTTTGGTGGTGAAAAAGCACCACCAATGTAGGCAACTTGGAAATTACTGTCTCCAGAAATCTCTCCTGCTTGTAAGCTGGTACCAGAAGGAGCTGAAGTGTTAGTGGCTGGCTCTGTTATGAGGGAATAGGAATGGCAAGATGACTATGCTCATTCCCTTTGTTTTGTTTGAAGTAGAGGGAGGTTGTTATGAGAGTCTTCGGATGTTTTTGCAGCCTAGTGAGAAAAAGTGACTTGCATCTCTGTATAGGAAAAATCTGCATCTGTGGACATGGGACTTTAGCTGGGCTTTTCATTTCATTGCCAGGAGTTTTGCACTCCTGAAATGCAGCCTTAAAGTGTAATGCTCATGTTCAAAATTAGGAGCAACCGGGATGTTAAGTTTCTTTGAATCTACATATTAGTTTTTGTGAGGAGGAAGAATATGGAGACAATTATGTTGCATCGTCATATGGAAAGCTGAAGTAAAATATGCTGTTTAAGGATTTGGCTGGGTATCAAAGGAAGTGTGAAGAAGTTCTGCAAGACATAATTTTTGAATCGTAGATGAAGACAAATGTCTACGGATGAAGGCGCTCTGTGTCAGAGTTAGAACCATGTAGTCCTTAGTTTCAAGTGGTATCTGTTAGTGCAATTGTGCACAGACGCCAGCATTCCCTTTCAGGCTCTTCCTTCTTTTTTTCGTAAGAATTTCTTGAGCAATTTTAGATTCAGTGTTTCAGCAAAATTTCCTGTGACCACAGGCTATACTCTCCTCGCTTGTTCAAACACCTCTTCCAGTGCTCATGTCCAGACTTCTGATAACACTAGTTGAGTTAATCTGGTTGTATCTATCTTGTGCAGTCCTTATAGTTGAGCAAATCTTGCTTTTGTTGGAGTACTTGTATCTTGTTCTTGACCTGGGCTAAGGGACACCACCCCTCCACACCCCCTTTTAGACCTCTCTCAACACTGTCTATCAGGCTTTCTCTTCCCCACTGTAAATCTTGCTATTCTGGCATCCATCCTGTTGGTCCTCCTTATCTGGCTGCTGCTGTGGCCAGCTCTTCCTGCCCATTTCTCTTGCTGACAGGAACCATGTGGCGTAGTGGCGGTTGCACTTCTTTTCCTCTCCCCCATGGCAGTTGTTTTCCCAGCACTGGTGATGACTAGCGTCTCCATGCTTTCCACTGCTGCCTCGGCAGTACACTGGTTATTTGTTGCATGAGAGACTATTAATTACACTGTTAAATTTATACTGTACTGATTTTGATCAGTTTTTTCTTGCTAGCCTAGTCTTCAAACTACAGCTTTTCACTCTGTCCTATTGGTACTTAAGTGCATTAATATAAGCTGTTCCAAGGGAAGGTTTTAGAGCTTTGCAGCTGAATCCTCTTGTTATAACACTTAGGTTTGTTTTCTTAAAGGAATTTTTTTTTTCCTGACTCTTTAAATACTATCTAGAAAGATGTATTTGAGGTGCCCATGACTCTTTTGTGCAGCTTTTGGTCATATGTCCTCAATAAAAGTTCCAACGTGCAATGACAAAATAGTAGCCAGGTTCTTCACCAAGAGCTGATAGCCACGTACCATATAGAAATTTTGGATATCACCCTTACTATGAATCAGTGTTAACTGGCTGCCTCAGTTCTCTGTAGAAAACACTACATAGTTTTGAAATTGGGATAATGATATGGTCCTGGAGGATCCAAAGTTTTGTTCTACAATTCTCAGTTTATGTTCTGATTATAAAGGTCAGGCTGCAGAGCACTTGTGAATTTTTTTGGTTTTCTGTTACCGAAAGGCTGCTTGTCTTCATCGGTTTAAAGCAATACTACTCATTTCTTGTATTCTTATTTCTTTATGGATTATTAAATGCTGTTACACTGCTGCCTACATTTTTCTCACCTATGACAGGCTTGATTTGTATGCATATGCTTCTCAAAATTTTATAGATATGTCATTAAGTAGGTAAGGGTGTACTGTTGTTCTAGCCACTGGAAGTGAAAATTATGAAGGGCATCACTTGCATAAGCATGGGGAAAAGGAAACAGGAAAAGATAACTGCAGGTGCTGTACAGGAAGTTTTCTACCTAAATGCCTTGGTTTTAACTTTGTTCCTTTGTATTTTGTTTCTTTTTACATGGGACAAAGTTTAAACTCCGCAAACTCCCTCTTTTTGTGCTTTTGCAGTGTTTACAAAACACTAGATGCTTTTAACAACAGTTCAGCCTTTCACAAGCTGGCTCTTTTTTAGTCTTTTCACTTTAACATCTTGTTCTCTCATCTGTGTCTTTTAATTGTTACTTGACTGCTGTCCTGCACCTTTCTTTGAGTCCCAGCTGCCTGTCTGGTAGCTGTACTTTTTGGGTCCTTTTTGTGGTCTCTGTACCTGCATACTCGCTCATAGTTGCTTTCACAAAAGTAACCTTTGTCAGATGTTAGAAAAATATAAATACCTGAATCTGATCTAGTGGACTTAAACTGGTCGAGGAGTCAGAACAGCACCCTGCATCCTGCCATGCTTGAGTTTGATTTCTTGCTCTGCGAAAGGTCTCCTGGGTGGCCCTGACATGATCTTTAGTCTGTGCCTCCTTTCAGGCTTTCTGCTGACCCAGCTGCATCAGTTGTCAAGTAAATATGCAGGTCTGCAGGTAGAGCTGTGTCTTCTGTTGCTGGTCTTGGATCATGGGCTTGGCTTTAACACTCGCACAGCATACAAGCTTTTACGCTGAATCTGCACTAGAGGTGCTTCCCTGGGTCTCTCTTCTACCCTAGAAAATGTGTCGGTTATAGACACAGTGGTGATGTCTACACCTGTCATCTTACCTGCAATGGAAGGTAATAGTATATCTGGACAGCTGAGGACTAATACTTGCACGGAAGGCACTATGCAGTGGTAACAGACAAATACATAAAATACCAGATCTCAATGTAAAAATGACTGTCGTTTTGATATTTCTTTAGCTGTCTTGTGTGTGGTTAGTGTGACAGCTGCTAGAAACAGCATGTCTGGTAATGAACTGGAGTTTGGTAGAGGGTGAACGAAAGATGCAGGTTCCTTCATGGACAGGTTTGGTTTAGTTTTAGTAGTAGCTTCATCAAAGTCATTAATGGATCGATCTCGCTGTAGAGACTACAGCTCTGTTTTCTATGGATTTGGATAGTAATTACTGCCATGGCAGAGTGCAGGCTTTGGCTAAAGACTTACTGTAACTGTCAGTTGAGATTAGTAGGGCTATTGCCGGACAGAAATTTGAAGGTTTTCTGAAGGACCCGTTGTTGGTTATTTTACTGTAACATTTTTGTGGCTTGTCAAGGGCACATGCCTTCTGCTGCCCCTCTGCTCATGTGGGTTGCTTGGGGGACTACTAGATTACGCCAGGCCAAAACTCTGTAAATTGGTAAACCTGAAACACCATATGCTGTTTGAGACGGTGTCTTAAACTGGATTGCCATACTGCAGCTGTAGAAGACATAACAAAGAAAACTGTAGCAGCACATAGCAAGACACTATAATGTGCAAGTCTAAACTATGGACTTTTATGAGGATGTTACCAGGTGGAT
>NW_010145398.1:1150-3383 GCF_000699245.1 Pterocles gutturalis | reverse complement strand
GACACGGTGACACAGGGGGGACAGGGGACCTGCATACTCAGTCATGAACACCTGGGGACAGGGGACACGGTGACACGGGGGGGACAGGGGGACACGGTGACACAGGGGGGACAGGGGACATGGTGACACGGGGAGGGACAGGGGTGAGGGGACAGGGGACCCGCGTACTCCGTCAGGAACACCTGGGGACAGGGGACACGGTGACACGGGGGGGACAGGGGGACACGGTGACACAGGGGGGACAGGGGACATGGTGACACGGGGAGGGACAGGGGTGAGGGGACAGGGGACCCGCGTACTCTGTCAGGAACACCTGGGGACAGGGGACACGGTGACATGGGGAGGGACGGGGAGGGACACACGGACAGGGATGGGGGGTGAGGGACAGAGCCATGGACAGGGACATGGGGCTGCACAGAGGGTCAAGGGACAGACATAGGGACAGAGGGACATGGGGACAGAGGAACGGAGGGACACACAAAGGGGTATGGGGACAGACAGAGGGACATGGGGACAGAGGGACAGACAGGGACGCAGGGACAGATGGTGGGACAGACAGAGGGACAGAGGAACATGGGGACAGAGGCACAGACGGAGGGACAGAGGGACATGGGGACAGAGGAACTTGGGGACAGAGGGACAGAGAGACATGGTGACAGAGGCACAGACGGAGGGACAGAGGGACATGGGGACAGAGGGACAAACAGGGACGCAGGGACAGATGGAGGGACATGGGGACAGAGGGACAGACAGGGACGCAGGGACAGACGGAGGGACAGACAGAGGGACACAGGGACACAGGGATGGAGGGACATGGGGACAGAGGGACACGGGGACAGCCAGCCACCCACTGTCACCCAGCTGATCTGGGCACTGAAGTCGCGGAAGTAGATGGTGGCGGTGGTGCCCCCGGGAGGGTCACGGGGACAGAGGGACATAGGGACAGAGGGAGGGACATGGTGACAGAGGGACACGGGGACAGCCAGCCACCCACTGTCACCCAGCTGATCTGGGCACTGAGGTCGGGGAAGGAGAAGGTGGCAGTGGTGCCCCCGGGAGGGACATGGGGACAGAGGGACATTGGGCAGAGGAACAGACGGATGGACACGGGGACAGAAGGACATGGGGACATGGTGACAGAGGGACATGGGGACAAGGGGACAGCCCACCGTGACCCAGCTGATCTGGGCGCCGAGGTCGCGGAAGTAGAAGGTGGCGGTGGTGCCCACGGGCAGGTTCTGCAGCACGTCCTCGTCCTTCAGGGACCGTCCCTCTGCGGGGACATCGGGCCACCATCACCCCGGGGGTCAGGGACACCGTGGGGACACCTTGGGGACACCGTGGTGGCACTCACTGGGGTCCAGGCGCAGGGACTGTCTGGCCGGGTACCACTGGGGATCTGCCAGAGAGAGAAGGGACAGCGTCAGTGACACTGCGGGGACACGGCGGCGGTGGGGACAGTGGTGGCACTGGGACACGTGAGGGGGCTCCCCAGGGTGTCACAACAGGTCACCTGGTGACAAGGGGTGTCCCCAAGGCCCCATGATGGGTCCCCAGCCATGACAGGGGTCCCCACGTGCCTATGGAGGGTCACTGGTCGTGACGGGGACAATGACATCCCCGTGACAGGTCCCCAGACACAATGGTGACAATGATGACACTGGGAAGGTTCCCAGCTGTGACAAGGGTCCTCCCCACCACCCTGTGACAGGTCCCTACAGCCCCACTGACATGTCCCCAACCACACTGAGTGTCCCCACCACCACATGACAGGTCCCCATGGCCCTGTGACATGTCCCCAGCCACACTGAGTGTCCCCACCACCACGTGACAGGTCCCCATGGCCCTGTGACATGTCCCCAACCACGCTGAGGGTCCCCACCACCCCGTGACGGGTGTCCCCACAGCCCTGTGACATGTCACTGTGGCCCCATGACGTCCCCAACCACACCGAGTGTCCCCAAGGCCCCGTGACGGGTCCCCAGCCCCAATGAGTGTCCCCACCACCCCGTGACATGTCCCCAACCACACTGAGTGTCCCCAAGGCCCCGTGACGGGTCTCCAGCCCCAAGGAGTGTCCCCACGGCCCCATGAAGTCCCCAACCACATTGAGTGTCCCCAAGGCCTTGTGATGGGAACCCCAATGAGTGTCCCCATGACCCCGTGACATGTCCCCAACCACGCTGAGGGTCCCCATGGCCCCGTGACATGTCCCCAACCATGCTGAGGGTCC
>NW_010145398.1:353-954 GCF_000699245.1 Pterocles gutturalis | reverse complement strand
TGAGTGTCCCCACGGCCCCGTGATGGGGTTCCCCATGGCCCTGTGACATGTCCCCAACCACACTGAGTGTCCCCAAGGCCCCGTGATGGGGGTCCCCATGGCCCTGTGACATGTCCCCAACCACACTGAGTGTCCCCAAGGCCCCGTGATGGGGGTCCCCATGGCCCTGTGACATGTCCCCAACCACACTGAGTGTCCCCAAGGCCCCGTGATGGGGGTCCCCATGGCCCTGTGACATGTCCCCAACCACACTGAGTGTCCCCAAGGCCCCGTGATGGGGGTCCCCATGGCCCTGTGACATGTCCCCAACCACACTGAGTGTCCCCAAGGCCCCGTGATGGGGGTCCCCATGGCCCTGTGACATGTCCCCAACCACACTGAGTGTCCCCAAGGCCCCGTGATGGGGGTCCCCATGGCCCTGTGACATGTCCCCAACCACACTGAGGGTCCCCACCACCTCCCCGGGAGCATCCCCAGCTCCCACAGAAGTGTCCCCATGTCCCCGTCCCCGTGTCCCCATCCCCACGTACGGCTCTTGGTGAAGAGACTCTTGATCTCGGCGACGGTGGCGTTGGGCTCCACCTGTGGCAAGTGACACTCC
>NW_010145398.1:0-332 GCF_000699245.1 Pterocles gutturalis | reverse complement strand
TGACAGCGTCCCTGCCTCAGTTTCCCCCTCCGTCACCTCCCCCCCACCCCAGGTGACAAGGGACAAAGGGGAGGGGACATTTTTTTCGGGTACCTTGTCGAGGAAGCAGAGCTTCTCCCGCGTGCGGGCGTCCAGGATCTCCACCTCGAAGAAGACAACGGCTCGTTTGGGTTTTTTGGGGACAGGAGCCGGGCGCCATAGTGCCACCACGGGGGACAGGGACACCTGGCCCCCCTCGGGGGGTAATCCCGTCCCCTCCATGTCACCACCACTCCTGGGGACACCACGGGGACGCCGGCGCGCCCAGGAGAAACCCGATCGCTCCCCAAGGA
>NW_010145397.1:0-2618 GCF_000699245.1 Pterocles gutturalis | reverse complement strand
GTCTTTGTCCCTGCCTGCCAGCTCAAGGATTTGAATACCCTGAGGAAAACTAGTCTGAGTATTGAAGACTGAGGCAAAGAAGGCATTAAGCACCTCAGCCTTTTCTTGTCCTTGGTGACAATGTTCTCTCCTGCATCCAACAAGGGATGGAGATTCTCCAAATCTCTCCTTTTGTTGTTAATGTATTTATAAAAACATTTTTTTATTATCTTTTACCACTGCAGACAGGTTGAGTTCCAGCTGGGCTTTTGCCTTCCTAATTTTAACTCTGCATGACCTGGCAAGATTCCTGTGCTCTTCTTAGGTTGCCTGACCCTTCTTCCAGAGGTGATAGACTCTCCTTTTTTCCCTGAGTCCCAGTCTTTGTTTAGCCAGGCTGGTTGTTTTCTCTGACACTTTGTCTTTCTACAGATGGGGACAGCCTGTTCCTGTGCTTTTAAAACCACCCTCTTGAGGAATGTCCAGCCTTCCTGGGCCCCCTTGCCCTTCAAGACAGTCTCCCAAGGGACTCTCCCAACCAGCGTCCTGAACAGCCTAAAGTCTGCCCTTTGGAAGTCCATGGTAGTGGACTAATCTCTCCCAGGAACTCTCATCTGCTTTCTTCTTTGGTGTCTGTTTCTGTGACTTTCCATTTCCATCTCACAGTGCTGGAATCTCTCTTTTTGTCATGATTTCCACAACCTGTCTGTCTGAAAGCCATAGATCTTGCCTATCAGTGTCTGAGCGAACGCTGTCAGATCTCACTGTATTTTACAGCAGCCCCTTTCCGTAAAGACAAACATGAGTCAGCACACCCATAAATTTCAGAAAATCGAAATTAACCATTTGAAATATGCATGGAGGGCAAGAAAATACGTGAACTGTCAGTATTGCCTTCCTCTGAGCCTAAGGAGATGAAACTTTTGTGATCAGTGTCACTTCTGCTAAATCCTTGTTCAATGAAGTTTCCAGCCTGCCTGTTCCCTCCTCTCTCATACAAAGATCCTCAGCTGCTTGGCCACTGACATTTGAACACAGCAGAGGGGCAGAGGTTTCACATGACATGCAAGATTTCTGAAAGCAAGCTGCAGAGAAACTGTATGCACTCCGACCAGTTAGTGTTTAATACCTACACACAATTTGCAACAGTTATTAATTTGTCTTTCCTCACAATTTTTAAGCTTTTAAGGCCTTTTTTTTTTTAAGTTACCCTTAAAGTTTTGCCACAGGATTTTCATAAACAGCCCTGTTTACTGAGGACCTGGGCTATATATATGTACATAGTTACAGGCATACGTATGAAAGCAGGCGTAAGCAAAAAGTTAAGGAAGCAAATAAAAATGTAATACAGGCTTCTACAAACAATTCATAAAGCATTTTTTCATACTTTTCTTTTTTAAAAAGGTCTGTCAGAGAGGACTGAAGACATAGTAGCTAAAGATGGGCAATAGAAATGGGAAGTGGAAACCACAGTAACACTTCCAGCTTTCGCTCCTCACAGGAGCTCCAGACCTGTGAAATTCATTCCACGTTTAGATGGAAAGAGGAAATAGAAGAAGACAAGTGAAGCACAGAGTCAAAATTCTCAAATGTTACTTACCTCATGCATTCAGGAGCTCACCTTATTTCTACAAGTTAGCAGTGAGCTTTAGTAGTAACTAACAAGCAATCTCCCATCTTCTTTGATATTTTGAACCTGTCAAGAGCATAATGAGCAAAAAAATATGTTCTTCAACCGACATACTGAGAAAAAAAATATGTTCTTCAATTGAGGTGACACTGTGCCGTACGACAAAATAACTTAACATGGTGGAAAAATGAAACAAAAATGAGAACAAGGTAACTATATAAAAATTACGGCAACGACTGTCATTCAAACCTGGCTATTCCAAATAACATCACACAGAAGGGATAACAAATGCTTTGGTCAAAATATCAAATACTTACAGGTGGAGACATCGTAGTGTTTCCCAACAAATCTTCTCAAGTCCTTGTCCTGGGTCCAGCTGGGAGAGGGTTAATTCTTCACAGAAGCTGGGAGTTGGGCATAGCCGGATATTCGACACAATGCTGACCGTCATGCCCGGGATATAAGGGGAAGCTAGCTGGAAGAGGGGTCTCTTTTGTGAAGCTCGTGGTGGTGAGAATGTCATTGTATCAGTGTTTCCATTGTATTCTATATCTTGCCTTATTGTCATATTCTCCTTTCTTTTGTTTTCCTCGTGTGGTATTATTAAAAATCTGTCGTTATCTCAACTCACGAAGTTCCACTTTCCAGGGGGCCCCTGTACAAAAGAAGAAATATACCAAAAAGTCAGTTCGCTTAGTGGGAGATGATGATGACCCAGGCTCACCAAGAGAACAGGAGGAAGAGGTAAAACCAGAGATAATTACCCGATCCCTATCCCTGAGCGAGCTGCGGGAGCTAAAAAAGGATTTCAGCCGCCGCCCAGATGAGTGCTATATTACCTGGCTGCTTCGATGCTGGGATAATGGTGTCAGTAGTTTGGAATTAGACGGTAACGAAGCCAGATATCTGGGATCCCTGTCTGGGGATGCTGGCATTGACAAGGAAATTATGAAAACAACACCAACCCTCAGCCTCTGGACACGACTTTTGAATGGTATAAGGAAAAGAT
>NW_010145396.1:0-6954 GCF_000699245.1 Pterocles gutturalis | reverse complement strand
CCGCCGGGCCTGGGGGTCCGCGGTGGCCCCGAAGCTGAGGGAAGCAGGCAGGCAGTGCGCGGGGAGGCCATGACGAGCCCCGGATTTATAGGAGCGGGGCTGTGGGCGGTGCTGCCCCGGAAGAGTAAGCGCTCGGGCCGGCGGCGAGCGGTGTGCACCTTGGCCGGGCCCTTTTATCGGCGATTTAAGATGGAGCCGTGCTTCAGGTGGTTAAAATAAAAAGAAATCGTCAATGTGTTAGGCAAGCGGTGGCGGTGTCCTCAAATTTTCCGGAGCTGCTATGTTTAGATCAGTTTGTCACGATGCTAGCTGTTATGCAGCGCTGTTGATTTTGGTACACGTTTGTGGTAGCTGTAATGAGCATAATGAGGTTTTTCCAATCTGCTCAGATTGGTGCGTTGGAGAACTTCGTTTGCTGTTGCTGGGAGGGGAGGTATTCCTCCCATTGTTGGGATTTTTTAATGTAGTTGCTGTTTCAGGACACATAGTCCAAATTTTATCAGATCTTTGATAGCCACCTTGATTTTTATTTCTTTTCAAACTTAGGACATAAGACTTACATAGAGGCTTTACAAGCTTTCTATTCCGTAGTGGTGACATAGCAAATTTCAGGACATTAATAAACTGAAAGTGTAGTGAAACATCTATTTCTTGGGTTCAGATTCATTAAATCTTTAATGTTTGAGTTGTCTTTTAATAATATGGAATACATCTATAAGTTTGTTTTGTCTCCCACAACACTTCTTTTCCACTTCTTCTGTAAGAGAACTTGTATACCTGAAAGTATATAGAATATTCAAGACCTCTTCTTACAACGGTCAAGTCATCAACATCCATAATACAGAGATTTGGATGACATCAGTTCAATTTATGTCCAATATAGGAAATTAGATGTTTACATAACATGAAGTCCTGATGATGTTTTCTAGTACTTTATATTCATTCTCACCTCATGGTAAAACACACCGGCTTTGTCATGCACCAGTCTAGCCAATAGCTAAAAGCATGAATATTCCTCTTGCAGGTATTTTACTAAGCACAGCCAAGATCTTCTCACTGGTTGCTTTTAGAGCAATTTGCATTTTATCTTTAGATACAGGAAAGCTTTTTGTAATTTTTGCAAATTAATATGCTTTCTGTGAAGAAATCAGTAATCTCACTGTGAAGACCCTATGTGTATTAAAATATGTAAAGTGTGACAACTTTTTTTCCATGCTTTCCATTTTCTTGACTGTTCCTCTGCAATCTGACTTCATTCCCCAGCAACTTGGAAATCTAATCAGAAGTAAATTAGAGTTACATCTTGAATATTAAAACTATATTTTCATTAATTCTGGAACTTTAAAGTGTTAAAGATGTGATACAAGTTTTCAAACTACTAACTTTATTCTAACACTGCAAGAATTTTTCAGGTTCATACATTGCCTTTATGTCTTTATTTTTGTGACTACTAGGTTACAGGTATATTGAAAATGGCTTTGTGGATCAACCTTTGTACTGGATTGGAGATAACTGTACTTTTTTGTTTGTTAGAGAGATTAAAGCACTAAAGCTTTCACAAGATTGTTAAACAAGATTCGTTAGATGTTTAAAGCAAAACAAAATTAAAAAGCCAAACAGAGAGATACCTGCCAGTTCACAAAGAAACAGGCTGTTCATGTTATAGTTCCTTCATCCCCTGAGGACATCGAGTTTGCTGTGTTCAGTAACACAGCAAGTAACTGTGGTGTTAATTCTCACTTTACTTGAAACTTAGTTTAAAATTGTGAGTTTAAGAAGTGTCCGTGTTCTGTATTCATTATGGAAACCTACAAGTAAGCAATATAAGATACGAGCTGTGTGAAATCTACCCTCTTATGTAAGAATTTAAACCATTATTTGTTTAAATGGCAACTTACAATAAATATGCTTCCATTGCTGTTGACCTTTTTGAATTTATTGTAAGCTAGTGCTCTAAAACACTTTTTCAGCTTCTCTTTCACTGCTTTATAGTTCACTGGTATTTTTAGCACTTCATAGTCTGGAGAAACTTTCACTGAAACATTGAGTTTCAGCTGAGCAAAAAGACTCTTCTACCCCCTCCCCCTGTTGTGGGTTAACACTTCATCAGGAATAAAGCTGTGATTCTTTTTATGTAGCACATTTCAGAATTTCTGTATATTATTCTACAGAAGTCCCTGTAGTATGTGTAATCAAGTTGGATTACATGCTACTTTTCTAAAGAATGCTTTTTGTTCGTTTTCCCCTGCTCTTGGCATATGGATATGGTTGTCTTTATTTTTTTGTCAAGCTCATGCTTATCAGAATGAGGTATGCTAATCTTATATACTGTACTTTGCATTTACTCAGTACTTTCCATTTGCAGATCTTAACTGAGTTTATAAAACATTAATGTGGAAATATTGACACCCTTTCAGAAGTATTGAAACTTCACCGAGAGTTGGATTGGTGCTTTCGATAGCTTCACTACACTGAATTGTAAATTTGGAGAATGCAGCCTGGAGTGACTGAATCCCAACCTCATGTACCTGTCACAAAACCTGGTCAGATTATATTGGGTTTCAGTGTTTGTTTAATAATTAAACTTCAGTAATTATTGCCTTGTGTATTTTAAACACAAGAATATCAGGATTTGTGTAGGCAGTCCCTCTTGAAGCCTGTGCCAGTATGCTTGCTCTGATACAGGCCAGTGGCAAATACTGAAGGGTAGAGCAGGCACACAGAAATAATTTTATTGTTTCTAGCTTCCTAAACCAAAAATAATGGTTGCGTTTTTTTTCAGCTCTTAATGGATTACTTCTTTCAATTTGCTTAACTTCTGAACCTGACCTTCAGTTTACACAATGTTCTTAAAGCAAGGAGTTACACAATTTAGTTGTGTATTTAATGAGAAATTCCTTTATCTGTTTTAAATCTTTTATCTGATGATTTAATATCTCTGGCTCTTGCACATGAGAAACTGTAAATGAGCTATCTTCCAATTTTTAGACAGTTTGTGGGTGCTTTTTTAATAGGTCTTTTACTGTTTCTCCGCTGCCAGCCCTTTTACATTTTAACCATTTTCAGGTGGAAGAATCCTGGTCTCTTTAATCTTCTTTGATAAACAGGTGGAAAGCCACTGTAAACCTCTCATCTGTTTTTGTCCTTTTCTAGTTCTGTGTGTTCTTTTTGAAAGGTGGAGACAAGCGCTGCACATAGCGCTCAAGGTATTGAGGTACAGTGTGGATTTATAGCGTAGCGTAATAATGTTTTCTGATTTTTCTCTGTTCTGTTAGTAATGATTTTTAATGTTCTCTTTCTTTCTGCAAGTGCCACTGAGCAATGCTTGGCTGGTATGTCCTTAGAAATATATGTAGTAACTCCATAGTCTCTTATTTGCAGCTAACTTATGGCTTATCACTGTAAATAAATACTTCTGCTGTTGTTGTCCAGGTGCATTACTCTGTACTTATCAGCACTATTTCTTCTGTTTTTTTATCATCTGGTCATTGAGTACTATGAGATCCTTTGCAGCTCGCGGAGTGCATACCGAAGATTTGTCACCTCACTGTTTTCTTTTCCAGAAATTTTGTTAACACATTGAACAGAAATTCTTCTTTATGTGCCTCTGGGACCCCTTTGGTCACTCCAGGCACTTCGAAAGCTGTTCATTTACTTCTCATTTCCTGTTCTCAAGCTGGTTAGTTATTAATTAGAAGCCCTTTTCCCATTTTAACCAAAGGCAGCATTACTTCTTTAAGAGATTTTGAGAAAGATTGCCAAAAGCTTGTTGAAAATTCAAGTATGTTACAGCGTCCCTGTGTTCTTTGAAGGTAACAGATTTTCGAGGCAGTACTTTTATCTACAAATGCCACCTTAACACATTCCTGTTGTATCATTTTTATCTAAGTGACTGCGAACTCTCTTGTTTCCTGTCTTTGTGTGACACAAGGATCACCATGGTATCACAACTTTTCCCATTAGTAGGAGTAGACTTAGGGGTTTGTAATACACTGGCTTTCCCCTGGGACCTTAAGTTAGTGTCCTGTTTGCCATCTCCCACCCCTCTGGTACTGAGACCACTTTAGGTGGTAAGTCCATAGAGCAGCAGTTTTGTAAGCAGTTTTCTTAACATCTCTTAATTGAATACTGATACTGTCTGATTTCAGCAAGTTGTTTCAAGTATGTTTGGTTTTGTTTTAAAGTCTCTTCTGTTGTCTTTTCATCTTGGGATGCTTCTTTTGACTTGTCACATGTTAAGAAGTTTTGACATAAGCTCTTTTGTGGGCTTACTGACAGAGAAGGGAGAAATATCTGCTGGGGAATTTTAAAAATTTAGTTTCTGGGGTTTTTTTTCCTAACTGTTTGCTAGGTTTCTGAGAGTGCCCTTGGCTATAATTTTATCTGTACAGTTCATTGTTTATCCATGTTATCTTGTATATATTTCACAGAGACTTTGCAGTTCAATATGTTCTTTGAATTTTCTCAAATTATTAATTGATGCTGTACTGAATATTTCTGTAACCGATTTAGGTCCTGCTCAGGTTCCAATGATGTCCCCAAATGGTTCAGTGCCTACTATTTATGTGCCTCCTGGATATGCCCCACAGGTATGTTCCTTCATTTGATCCTTATTTTATTTCTTTTCATGCAAATTATGGGAGTAGAACCAAAATAGCTGCTTCAGTAAATTAATGTGTCAAGTTTCAGAGTCGATGTGGTCAAGCAAGTAAATAGGGTGAGATGTCCTGTAGTAACTGTGTGATGGGAGACCTCTCATGCTGTGTATGTGCCTGTTGAGTTATATATTAACTACTCACATGACAATAACAAGCACAGTTCCTTGTTGAGTTCAGGATCCTAATGTACTCGATGCTCTCTGAATGTAAAATATGGTCATGACCCAGATAGTTCATTATGTAGGACCTGTGCTGGATTCTGGGTTAGTGGATGTTTTCTTTTGGCACCAGTGTAATTTTATATGCATACATAGTTCATGTCTGGGAAGTTCGCTGCAGATAAGGAGTAAACGGATCAGTTAGAAAAAGTGTAGGAAATGACTTGGAAAAAATGTCAGCTGTCCATTTAGGATAAATTGTATAATACATGTTTCCACAACTTATCGTAAAATGGGGCTCTGTTTTTCTGTGCTGTGTGATTCCTAATTTACATGCCTGAAAATTAAATATGAGCTAGATAACCTGGACATCCTTTAAAGCAGATTAAAAGGATGATTCCTCTTGGCTATTTTTGACACCTGTATTATGATGAGATATGTGGCCTTCTAGATGGTGTCTCTCTCTTTCCTTCTCTCAACTATAGAATGAGCCTAGGCATTAGTAGATCAGACCTGGAAACTAGAGCAGCTGAATACCATCTCTCACATGATGTTCTGTTGTTGTGACCAGTTTGCCTCTGGCTCAGCGTGCACCTCATGGTGTACACTGGGAAGAGACTACAACACTTAAAATGCAACCAAAAACCCCACATGTCCAGCAGATGTTACACAAATTATCTGAACTGCATTAAAAAATTGTCCTCTAGTGAAAAAAAAAAAAAAAAGCTATTAGGTTAGGCAGGCTAATGCTCCGTGGTTTTACCTTTCATCTGTTGGAAGTTGTCTGATGAATGGATTCATACACCCTTCATAGTTGAGTTCCCAAACAGGCAGAAGAAAAATGAATTAAAAATAATCATGAAAGTCAATTTATCTTTAGGTTGTAGAAAAAAGTCTTGATTCCTATTGGAATTCATTTTTAAAGAACTGAAATAATTTTTGAGGTAAGTGAAATTCAGAATTTTACCATATTTCTTAATGTTTTAAAAGTTGTGTAACCTGTGCCCATCTGAATAATATTTATAAAATGAATTTGTCCTTCCTTTGAGGACAGCTTGCAGCAGATAGGCTGAAGGACTGGGCCTTGCCAGAGCACGCTCATAAGCCTTTCAGTGGAGCTTGTTAGTGTGAGCAGATGTTGTGCTAACACAGCTCTCTCTGACTTTTGAACTGAAGGTGTCTCACTTCTATCCAGCTCAGAGTACAGGTGGAGTAAGCTCACGTCTGCTGTTTGCATCTGAGTGGAAGTATCATAACCCAGGAAAACCTGTAGTTTATAAGGCTTCTGAAGTATTTGCTGCTGACAAAACATCCCAGCTGTTGTGATTTATGATGGAAGTTCCTGTTACAACCTAGAAGTTTTGATAGTAGTCTTGCAAAGAGGAAAGTCTAACACTATTGAACTGAGAGTTATCCCAGGTTTAATGGAGTCCCAGCAAAGTAACTTACGTGGTTTCCTCAAACATAGTGTATTTTTAAATGTCAGCAACTGCAGATATATTTTGAGAGGGTTTGGAAACCAGGTAGATGTCTAAAGCCATCAGCCTGGAAGAACAACTTAAGCATAACTATCTTTTGTCTATCTATTTTTATTTGCCTTTGTTGTGCCTTTGCTTGCTTTGATTCCTGTTTGACAGTGACACAGTATACTGTCCTCTGTTGGAAGTAGGGGATAACTACAGAGTAAAACATTTATTTTTCTTATATAAATAAAAAGCAATTCATAAGTTGATTTACTTCTTTCCTCTTCTTTTGAAACGGTAGTTCTAAAACTCTGAAAGAAACCACATCTTCATTCATCCTCTCAAAGCTGTTTGTATTCACTATCTGTAGTGAGTTGGACAATGATGTTTGGTTGGTTCACTCAACCAAGCAGGCCTATGCCAGAAATTTGTGTTTTGCTAGCACAATTAGGATAATAGATAACTTCTTTATTTTTTTAACTTGAGATTATAGGATCATAGAGTCATAGAATGGTTAGGGTTGGAAAGGACCTTAAAGATCATCAAGTTCCAACCCCCCTGCCATGGGCAGGGACCCCCTCCACTAGACCAGGTTGCTCAAAGCCTCATCCAGCCTGGCCTTGAACAAGTGGGGTATCCACAACTTCCTGGGCACCCTGTTCCAGTGTCTCACCA
>NW_010145395.1:0-2462 GCF_000699245.1 Pterocles gutturalis | reverse complement strand
ACAATTTCTTCACTGCAAGAGTGCTCAGGTATTCGAACAGGGTGCCCAGGGAAGTGGTGGGGTCACCATCCCTGGAGGGGTTCAAGAAACGTGTAGATGTGGTGCTTCGGGACATGGGTTACTGAGTTAGGTGGTGCTGGGTTGACGGTTGGACTTGATGATCCTTGAGGTCTTTTCCAACCTTAATGATTATATGAAAAATTACCTACAAGTGAGAATTTTGAATGCTTAGTCAAATAGGGTGTTTCCCTTCAGTATTTGCTTGGTGGGTAAGTCTGTCTTGTGGATAGACACACTGACCGCCAGAAGCACCTTGCTGACTGCAGGGTCTGTTGCAAATCTCACTGAAGAGGCCTGTCAGTCACACATATGTCTTGAACATAAAGGTCCAAAAGTTTCAAGCCAGGCATAAAACTGTGTAGAGCTGATGGAAAATTCCTTAACCTCTGGATTCAGCTCTGTAGGATACGTTTCCAGTGATATCAGGGGAATTTTTCTTAGGTGGTACAATGAGCAGAGCTCACCACCAAGAGGCAGAATCCATCACTGGGCACTGCAGAGCTGCACTCAGGGCTAAAGGGAGTGGAAGGTCCCCCCCAGGTTATGATGAATTCAGTGTGGGGCCAAAAGAGTACGTCAGTGCTGGACGAAACTGTAAAACCCACTTGCAAAAATAAACACAGGTTTCATCACTGCGATGGCAGTTCAATATTAGTATGGATTTTTTATTTTGTTAGTATTGCCATGCCTTCCCTAAAATTCTTTGGAAATCCTTTAGGAAAAAGCATTTGCCTTCTAGTGTCCTTTTGCCGTGACCTTTCTCCCACTTAACTGGAATCTTTAAACTGCCCAGACTACCATATTGTCTTTCTAAGCAGGATTAGGGGAAGAAAAATAGCACTTAACCTTGTTTAGAGAAGTGAGATACATTTCAGACTAGAGGATAAGACCCAACCTATAATAAATGTAGTCAGGCTTGTATGTACTCAGTCTAGAGTTAAAAACAACTGTAAATTCTCCTTAGAGTAATGCGTCCCTGTGCTTTAAAGTGCTATCAGGGCTGAGGAGGGGAAGCATTCTCAGGGATTAACAACTAAGGTGTTACAAAAATAGCTGTACCAAGTATACAATTAAATTTTCAGGCATACAACCTATATTTAAACTACTGTGTTTTTGACAATTTTTGCAAACAAAACTTCTCAGAAAAAAAAAAATGCCTACATCTAAATAAAATCTAAGCATCATTTTCTGGGGATTTAAAAAAAAAAATAGATTATCCTTATTAGCCCATTCCAACTAGACATATTCTATATTCTATGAGATTTTTCATTTCACCTGTAGGTTTTTAAAGAAACAACCTAATTTTTAACTGTAATCTTGACAGATAAACAAAAAGGCTGTTGAGCAAGTAAATGAAAACACAAGAAATAAAGGAAGACTGTGTGTGAAAGGCATGAGATGCAGCGTTAGTAACATAATCACCTGACTACATAACTCTCAACTTGCCTCACATGAGGAAAACATCAAATGTCTCCCTTTTTTGTCTTTAAAAACCAAGAAAATAATCCTGCTTCTCTACACTTGCAAACATACATAGTCACAACCACACACACACACATACACACATATACAGGTAGCCTGTAATATTTGCAGTTGTTCTTAAGGCTCCTACTTTTGCATCAGTTCAGAAAATTTTGTGTTACCCCTAACCATTACCAAAAACAATAACGCTTATCTCTTAAAAATCATTTTGAGTACATGATCTCTCTTTCATACCTTCATGCACGCAAACACACACACACCATGTAAGCAGGAAGAAAGAATGAGACAAGAAAAGAACTAAGTTGCTTTACTAAGGTGAATTTCCAGTTCATCTATTTATAGTAACACTGGGGCATAAGCTAAATAGCATTATGGAGGTTTATGCAAATTCTTTAGGATGAAAGGTGAACACAGGTGATGAGAAAACAAATATAGCATTGAAGGCCACCGGAAATCCATCTTAATGGTGAGCAGTGTTCTGACTAAACACAGCACAACCAACGTTAACTTGTCTTTTTGCTTTTAACACCCAGCAGTTGTTACCATAAAGAGGAGGGTAGCTCCATCTTGAGGGTTTCAACTCAAAATAGATCCAGTAACATGTGCTATTAATTTGACCTAATTAGTTGTTGCTAGTTGCAAGACTTACATGAAGAATCTCATTACAGAGATTAGATATAAAATACAGGGAATCTTGGCCCTTGGTGGATAGGAAGTGGAATGGCAGTTTAATATCTGATACATGCTGTTTCTGGGTACTCTGGTCTTTGCAAGGGAGTGTTAGAGAAAGTGAGTGTCTTCTGTAACTTAGCCTTCTGTAACAAGCTTATTTTTCTATTTGAAAAGCATCATTAAGATTTTTATTTAAAATTCCACTGGTTTTGAGGATTGTTACTGAAAAAGACCGGGGGTCCTCCCAC
>NW_010145394.1:0-3570 GCF_000699245.1 Pterocles gutturalis | reverse complement strand
CTTGGGAGAGCGACCACCTGGAGTGAGATCATCCGGAGCAAAAAGGCGACCCGGAACAAAAGGGCCGATCTTCTGGAGGGTCCTCACCTATGTACTAGGCATGACATGTATGTTACGGAATAGATTATTGGCCACTCTGGGTCTCAATCCTGAACCTAAGATCAAATCCTGGGCTAGTAACTGGGGCTGTGCTCCCTCCCAGCTTCTCCTGTTTGCAGACAGCCAGAGAAGCTGAAAGACCTCAGCAGCCACGTAACCATCACTTTTTATCAGCTTTCATCTGAGCACAAATCCAAAACACAGCCTCTTGCTAGCTGTTATGAAGAAAGTTAACTGTGTCTCAGCTTAACCCAGGACAGAGCAGTCACAAATTCCTATTGTTTTAGAGAAGAAAAAAACTGTCAGCACACACTGTTTTTGTGCAGAAAGAGAAACTTCTGGCTACAAAGGAGTTTGAGGAAACTGTTCAAATTACCTATGGTGGCTGGTGAAACAACATGTGGCTGGAGTTGGGTATGTGTGAGTGATTAGCTCATGTCCTGCTTCTCTAATTATTAATATCAAATCAGTGCACTAAGGATCTCATCCAGCAGTACTCCTCTGACTTGAAACGGGCAAAAGTCTGCACCTCAGATATTTTCTGGCTTCACATACGCTGCATGAAGCAACACAGTATCCAGTCCAGCACAAATAGTGCCAGTGCATCAATACTTTTGGGGCACATCTGAACCAGCAGACTGAATTTACCCTGGATTAGTTCTTTTTCTGACACTGCTAGCGTAAGTGATGTGATAAAAAACATCCTAGAGTTAAATTTAACTCCTATGTCAAACCATGGCCTGAAGAAGGACTACCTTTCCAGAGTAAATGGATTAAGAAGGTATAGGCACTGAAAGCTTATCCACATATCTAGACTACATCCTAGATCTGAAAATGTAGGAGGACAATGAGTTCCAGCTACTGAATGAGGCAGTAATATTGATGTGACAGTCACAAAAGGGCAGGGATAAGACCAACAAAGCAATAGGTTAAGGCACCAGGAAAAAAAATGGAATTTTAATTTCCCTTTTCAATTCTAACAATACAAGTTTGAGGATAAAGTTGGTCTGGGAGTCAGAGTAAAATTAGAGTGTAGTCAACCCACCTGGTGTACTGAATGAACTACACTGTGTTTCTGAAGTTGGATGAAAGAAAGTCCTTCAACAACTGTGCTGATCTACACTTCAGCAGCATACCGGCAACACACAGATGTTCTTTCTTGCTTGCATACCTATACTATCAAACACTACACTGTCAATTAAATTAAAATGGTGTAAGTTTTCAAATCACAATTAAATACGTCGGCTCACTTTTTGATGTTGGTTTTTTTTAACCACTACAGTAATTGCAGGAGAGAGACGTGACATGGGATGGCAGAATTTTGTCAGTCACTGGTTGAATAAAGAGTTTATCCTTCTCTTTCCATTCTATTTCACCTAGTTTATTAGCCCTTTATTAGATTAGTTTTCCAAAACTGTGGAGTGGCTTCACATCTATGGATCTACTTTCATGTGATCACTGCTGGGACCATATTTTGTGCTGAATTTTTAGAAAAATCTGTGTTCTAGTTACTTGCAGGTTCTGAAATCTACTCATAAATCCAGTGAAGACACAGTCATTTCCCTCTATTTCTATAAGACACAAAAGAGATTACAAAAAGCTTATTTTCCACCACTGCCCTGCCCAACGGTCCGTCTGCACCCTGCTCAGAAAGGTTCTGGTCCACCTCTATCACCAGGCAGCTCCATCTGATGAACAGCTGCAGGGACAAGAATGCATCCTTTGCTTTTTGATCCAGCTGCTCAAATCTCATACTCAGCTGCTGCTGCCCCATTTGACTCTTCTGGTCACATCTTCCTAGCAGAACAGGAAACACAAGCAGGTGTTCCTCTGCCTAAATCCAGACTAGGTCAGATCTCTTCTGCCACTAATACTAGGTTTAGGGATCCCCTCATGCAATCCCACAACTGCTGCTGCACAAGAGTTGTGCAAGAACACAGGTCTGGGGAAAAAAAAAACGGTAAGTGCTACTAAACGGAGTTCAGCTCCCTGCTACAGAAGGCAGCTACATCACTCAGTTCCTTCATGTTCTTACTAAATTTCATGTTCAACACTGTTCGATCCTTGCCTGGTCACAGGAACAGGTGGAACAACCAGCACATGGCATCAGGAAACTAGGGCCAGTTCCACCAGCCCAGCAGAGGGGAAGCTTCCACAAGTCCACACCCCCAGCTGCAAAAGGAGAGGCACACATTCACCAGTGGGCTTCACTCTAGAGACCCACGCTTGCTCCTCCCCAAATCACCTAGGCCCATCCCTTTCCCTGCCTTGGGTTTCTCCACTAAATATACCATTAGAGGGCCTGTGCAATCCCAAAATGATCTTCCTGTGCATCCCAATGTATCCACTACATCAGGCAGCACCCTCTCAGTCCAAAAGCTGTTCTGGCATTGACTCACCTTAATGGATTTCATGCCAAACAGTGGGGTTAAGTGTCTCCTGAGACAGGCCTGTGAGAGACCTGGACAGAGTACCCCTTGCTCTGGGTAACTGGCCCCTAACTTGGGTTCCTGCTTGCCCTGGTGCCTCTGTGTTCCCCTGGGTTTGTGGATATGGGCCTTTGAGGGGCTGATGGCTCCTATGACAGGCCTAGGAGTAGCGGAGGCAGGGAGTTACACAGGATTCTGCACTTGCTATGTGTCTCTGTGCTCCTTTGCAGATGTGCAGATGAGCTTTTATCCTATAACGCAACACAGGGAACTGAATTTCCCATATAAATATTAGATTCCATCTCCAAAACTGTTTCGTCCTTGCTCCTATCCCTATAACCAGGCAAGGACCAAACAGTTTTGGAGCCAGAATTTAATATCTACTTGGATTAATTCAGTGATAAAACTGTCTTCTGTACCAGGGAACTGAATTCCTTCAGGTAGGTATCAAATTCCGCCTGCTATCAGACAAGTGAATGACACCAATGGGTACATTTTCATGCTCTTTCACACACAGAAGCAAGCTTGCTCCACATGTGCTGCAAGTCAGGTAGATGCACAACAGCCCAAACTGGGAAGCCATGGCAACTGCCTCGGTGGCAGTAAGGCTTGGTCTCAGGCTAACTCATAGCTAGCTGGCCTGAAGTGGAAACAAATGCAGCCTCCACACACTTGTAAAAGACCTTGCCAATGTGATCAATGACTTTTTTCTTTAAGCCCTAACAGTTGTAATGAACCCATTCTCTATCAGACTCACAACAACTTTTCCCAGAGAATAGATTTCTACACGGAGAATGTCCACCTATAGTAAATCATGGTACATCAGGAATGTTTCGTTTTCCCTCATTGAGACAACATAGTATTACGGTAAATTGCACCCTTACCTTTTTACGAACTCCTTCCTGTGTGCTGGACAGCTTGAGGAGAACAGGGGGTAGGAATTTGGAAATAATGTTCTGTAACTGCTCGTCTGTTTCTGCATGGCCAAGACGCAAGAACACACGTTCAAGTTGATCTGCAGTTCAAAAAAAAAGGGGGGGGG
>NW_010145393.1:0-10164 GCF_000699245.1 Pterocles gutturalis | reverse complement strand
GGATTGCCTCGACCCACATCCAGGACCTTGCACTTGGCCTTGTTTAAATTTCATGAGGTTTGCATTGGCCCACTTCTCAAGCCTGTCCAGGTGCCTCTGGATGGCATCCCTTCCCTCTAGCGTGTCCACCACACCACACAGCTTGGTGTCACCGCAGACTTGCTGAGGGTGCACTCAATCCCACTGTCCATGTCTCCAGCAAAGATGCTAAACAACACTGGTCCCAGTACCGACCCCTGTGGAACAGCACTTGTCACCGGTCTCCACTTGGACATTGAGCCATTGACCACAACTCTTTGAGTGCAGCTGTCTAGCCAATTATAAAAGGAGTTTTGTTATACAACAGGAAGAGTGAGCATTGGGTACTGACAAGATTTTTCCCAAGCACAAAGGACAAGCAGCAGGTTAAAAACAAACACAGAAGTGAATATAGCAATGCCTATAAATGCAGTTTCTCCATACCATCTGTGTTTCTTCTTTTTAAAGCAAAATTGTGTGATTTAATAATGGTTTTTAAACAAAGCACTGTATTTGTTTTTAAAAACCATGGATGAGATGTTTCTTATCAATATTTTTCAAATGGATCAATCTGTAAGTGATTCAAAGGGGTGCCAGTGCCGCAGTCATGCAGAGTAACATGAACAAATGTGCAAACCCTGCCCACAGACACATATCCAAGTCTCACATCAAAAACACTAGGGCTCTCCTTTTGCTAATGGTACATGCCCCTTCCAAGACTTACCTTCCAAGAAAAACTTACCAGCACTGCCTGGGTGCAAACCCTAACTTATTTCAGCAACATCTTAAGATCTTGCCTACCTTATTCTTTTCCTTCTTAATCACGTTTTCTGATTTTTTTTTCAAGGAAGTGTGGAGGGAAGGGTACAGACTTTTGAAATAAATCTAAAGAAGTTAGGAGACAAAGTCTCTCCCTGAGCTAGGCATGGCACTTTTAGTAACTGAAGCTTCAAAATAGCAGCAGACCTTCAATCTTCTCTCAGGAGACCCGTGTAGACAGAAATGCTCAGTCTTTATACAAACACCATTTTTCTTAAAAAGCTCAACAACTACACAAAAGAACACCTCTAATGGGTGTCAGGCCACCTCCTCTTTATTTAGTTGTATCTCTAATTCTAACTGTGGTAATGCTTCCCTGTTGACACATGTGAAAGTTGCTGTCTGAAAGGCAGCTTTTGGCACCTGAAATTGGAGAGAAAGATTGATTCTGTCATTTGCTCTACATTTCATTTGCTGGTCCCTTGATTAAAAATCTATTGGTGAAGATTCTCTCAGAAGCAAGTATCCGATAACTCTTTCTGCCAAACAGGCTAGAAAGATAAACAGCCGTGAGTACTGGTCTGGAATCACAGACAGACTGTTAAGAGTGCCATGGAGAAAGGCAAAGGGTAGGTAAACAGCAGATCCTGTGATTTCAAAAAAAATACATTCTGAAATGCGATGACAAGCATCCTGAGTCTGCAGGGAACCATGATAAAGGCAGATTCAATGACTGGCAGCAGAGGAGGCAACTCCTTTGCAAAATTCCAACAGCAAGAGAGGCAATTCCTTTTGTGATGGTGTTTCCAAGCAGTTTGGGACAGTATGCCTCTTCACCATACTTTTAAATATCAATGGACCCTAAGATTTTTTTCTTAGGTTCATCATTTATCATGAGGAATCAGCAAAGGTTTTTTTGGTGTCAGACTGCAAGGTAAGGATTGAAATGATATTAAGTTAACATGCAGTTTCTCCTCTCTGGTTTTCCTGCTGCTGGACAGAAAGTTCCAAATTTAAAGTCGATCCATGCAACTTTTCTGCTTTGATTTGAAAACTGAGAGGAACAGTGCAAAAGAGCAAATGCCACAGCAAGCACATTTGAAATCCTCATCTCTGCCTCAGGCTGGAAGACCTTTTCAATACAGTGTATTTCCTAAGGGTTTAACTGATGAAACATTTTTTCCCCAACAGAAAAGAACCATCACTCCCCCCTTCCTACAAAGCAGAAAAAAAGATGCAATCATATATTCCCACAGGATATTGGCTCCATTGGGAAAAAGACAAAGGGAAAAAGTGTAACTTATAATGTAGCAGAAAATTAATACAAGATAAAAAGGTAACAAAGTGAAAGTCAAAGAACAGTATGTTTGCGTAAGGATGTCAAATGCAGGAAGAGAAAGGTTCACACAGATTTCAAAAGCTGCTTGTTTACTTAGAAAAGCAAGGACTGATTATAATGATTTGCACTTGGGGGTGGCTGAAAGAAAGCTGCTGCTTCTGTAGTTTTGAGACTTGTGTCTGTAGGCTGCGATTTCCAAGCAGCCAGCAACCAGATTTTTACAGCTGTGAGAAAGCCTAAGCCTGAAGTGAAAACTTCTCCCACACTGCTCATTTCTAATTAAAAACCAGCAATTTTTTGCTAGAGCTAGGCAACAGTGGAATTAACACATGAACTATAAGCTGCAAAAACACTAATAAATTGCAGCTAACACACACAAAGATCCGTAATCAGCACCTTCCAACAAAGAGCCTCAGAGACATAGCTACCTGCAGACTCAGCACAGGTCCTGGAACGGACAGAAATGTGTAGGAGCATGAATATGGTGAGAAGAGACACAGTTTTAGAGATCACCTTTAAAAGCCCACTGTAAAAGTCTGAGACTCAAAGCCTTTTTTTAACTGAGTGATTCTAATAATTATCTTGCTTCATATTTAAAATCTTCTACACCGACCAGTTCATTACAGCATACTTGCATAAATCTACCTGCTTCCTCTACTTATATGAACACCAAGATTTTGCAGACTTACGACAAGAAAATAGGAAAAAAAGAAAATAGGAAAGAGAATAAAGCACCTGATATCCAGAGAGCAGAGGGCCAGTGTTGTGAACAATGTCTCTTTTACGTATTGCAGTTTCTGCACACTGTACCGAAGCACTTCATACATTATTCCTATGGAGAAGCATATCCTGACTGCAGAGACTTTACCCACACAGAAAGAGCATTTTAAGATATGACTAAACACAGGAAGCAATTACTCAATACCCAAGGCAGACTTACAACAAAAATATCTAGGAAGGGAAATTCCAGGTACCAGATAAAACGTTTAGAGGCAAAAGTGTTTCACTATCATACTGATCTACCATCACCTCCTGTGACATCTGTATGGACAAATGCAAAACAGTGTGACATCTACATGGGATTAAACTGGATCACTTCTCAAATTAAGGTAGTATTCTTGCTTCCTGCTACTCTACCAAGTATTCTGGGTTCATCACACCTCTGATTACAAAATCACTGTAATTTAAGCCTTACTTTGTCACTCTAAATGCAATTCCTTTTCAATGCATGAACTCTGACTTTTGTTTTGCAGGGTGAACCTGGACTCAGCTGGAAATGGTGCTTGCATTAAGTCATATTATTGGATAAGAAATACTTGTTACACCTTGTAAAAGACAGCATGGCTTTTCATTGCAAAATGCCCAAAGCCCGTACATGAAAATGCGTTCAGTCTGGTCTGTTTGAAAAATATGAATCAGTCCTGCTGTGGTAATTATCAGGACGTGGTACGAAAAAAACCAAACTTCCAGTAATCCCAGCAGAAAGCAGAACAGATCAACAGGATCCTAAACTAACTCAAACAATCCTATTTAATCTCAAATGCTGTTGGACTTACCAACAGAAAAATGTTTTAAGAAGGAAAAAAACAAGTAGGATGAAATTGCATTTTGGAACAAGAAAGGCAATCGCCACAAAGGCAATGGGCAGCTGGAAATTCCCATCTACCTTGCATCACACTGACCCTCTATGTAGACAAAACAGAGGATAACTTAATAGTACTGGTGAAGAGTTTTTGGATACTGCTGTGGCCATACTAGGAAACATTCTTACAGCTACTGCTTTCAGTCTCCTTGTAAAAACACACAATGTGTTCGTCTCTCTGGTCTCCTCTTTCTGTGTTGACTTAAAACACAAGAGCAGATTCTAAACTAATGTAAATACATATAATTGCACTAAGTTTAGAAAGAACAATGTTAAGTGTCATGGGGTGAGAACCTGGATAATTCCATAATTTCAAGGGAATTCCATGAAAATCTGTGGCAGAAAGTTGAATTCCTCAAAATATCTGGAGGTATGCCCAATTTTAAGCCTGTTTTATTGTAATAAAAATGAACATCTGTCAGATTGAAGCCACGAAGAATAAAGCGGGTAAGGTACTATTTAACAGAACCGGAAGGAACTAGA
The DNA here is from genome assembly GCF_000699245.1 of Pterocles gutturalis. Lineage (NCBI taxonomy): Eukaryota > Metazoa > Chordata > Aves > Pterocliformes > Pteroclidae > Pterocles > Pterocles gutturalis. Next base: position 5,923 of record NW_010145393.1, on the reverse strand, counting down.
TTTAATTTAGTCACAAAACACTCAAATGACCATTCTTAAACATGCTGCATAATCACATAAAAATAATTTTATTCATTTGCCAGTAAGAGACTGACATACTGCAAAAATGCAGAACTGCTGTTGAATCTCTATTTCCCTGCCTCTTGGCCAATATTTACAATTGCTACTCATTCAGCATTCCACATGCAACTGGCTCGGTTTTTGTGTGCCTGAACGAATATTCCAGGTGATAGGAAAGACTGGCCAATTGTACACATGGAAATAAAATACCTAGAATGGGTCAGAATTCACACGAATGCAAAACAAAATCAAACTTCCTAACATTTTCATTAGCCAAGAGCCAAACCAAGCAGGTTATTTCACACAGCTAAAAGGGAAAGATACGAACTGGCTTATACCACCCTTACTTCTTTTTATGTTAGGCTTTATCTGATATATTGGCACAGCTGATTTGTGCCCATTAGCTTGAAACATCTTCATCACACCACTCCAATCCATTTGCTCTCTTTTCACTTCTCCCAGGATGCCTGCAGGAGAGACTTTTATATGAACTGCCATCAAAGTCAAGCTAAAACATTCTGGGCTAGAAGCTGCTTGGGAAAATCTGGGCCTTTGTAAATTACCTTCTATTAAGAATTGACTTTATTTCTACAATCCTTTCTCTGCTGCTCCCCAGTCTATTAATATTTTTTATACTCCTGGGGGCAGAAACTGAATTTCTGCACAGAACAAACTACATATATATACACACATATATGTTATACATACATAAAGTATACAGTTTTTCAAAATGTGGTGATCCAATGAGGACAGCAGGGAACATAAAACATGAATGGCAACTGAAATACATCAGTTGTGCTGCCTCAAGTTTGGAAAACACCAATAAAAAGTCACTCTTCCTTACTCAGCTGTGAGACTACAGGGAGAAAAGCAGTATTTCTGGGGAAAAAAAACCACACACAAACACTTGGGGGAGACAATGAAGAGGAAAAACAGAACTCTTCAGCAAGTACCCCTTTCTTTGTGACTGCAAAGGTGCCATTTTTGTTAACCTCAAAATTGAAATAGCTCTGTAATAGCCATACCACAAATACTGTCACTGCCCACTGCCCCCTCGGACCCCACCTCTGTCAGAGCCAAAAGGAACAAATGTCTGCACTGTCCGCAGTCACTTCCACTGCTGCCAGAACAGCAGTTGTGGAGGTGGTTTTGCAATGCTGACACTTGTTCCTTTCCACTACAGTTCAGCACTGAGATCACCACTAATTTCACAGTCTCCTCAGGACGTCTTCTGAAAGCACTAGCTCTGTCCTTGAAAGCAATGCAATGGATCGATTTTTCAGACTTTCATAACTTTCTAGCAATGCTGTCAATAGGAACAGAAATACCTCCATCTGAGCAAGAGATCATGGATCTGCCAGCTCATACTGGACTCTGGCTGAATTCTGCTCAATATGAAATAGTGCTGCAAAATAGTGCAAGACCTGGGAAAGAGGAATGGTGAGTGAGAACAGTTAAATTTGAGACCACACATAGAATCAAGGAGCATACTGGCCCACATACATGGCCCTAACATACAAGTGACTGAGATTATAAATAAAGAAACAAACAAACAAGCCTGGACTGGTTCTGGCTGTCTCTATTATGCCCAGAATAAACAAATCTCACCAAAAGATTTAAAGGACCCATAAGTGACACATAGTAGGAAGCGTATTTTACAATAAAAGGTTTTTCATTTGACACACCATCACAATTACATGCATAAATGCTGGATTTTTACAATAGCCTGCATGTTATCTCACTATTACAGAATAAAAGATTTTTAAAAAAGTTTAACTTAAGCTTACACAGAATTGTTTATCCAGGGCTAACAATTTCCTGTTTCCTCTATAGACGAAAACACTTCGGAGATAATGCAGACATTGATATGTATCTAAACCAAACTGTTTCTCAATATGGCACATCTCAGTATAGCACCATGAATGCGTACAGATCAGCAGTAAAAGCAGAGCAACTTCAGTTGGCTTTACCTTAGTTGGCCTGGGCATGGAACACCTATCCGAGGAAGCACAGCAAAAAACATTGGAAGAAAAAGGAGAATTTCATTGTTAACTGAAAGAACAGCAGTGAAGGATCATTAGGATGTCTCTAGAATCTCTTGAAATGTGAAGGTGGGATTACATCAATGTTGCAATTAGCTGGGCAGGATGCTACATTCAAAACACAGAGCTGTTAGATTATTCCATAAACTTGAGTATAAGGATCATAAATCTGAGTAACAAAAGTACCCCCACAGACTCACACTTCTAACTGCAAAGCCCCATTCAAAGTGGCATCTGTTAGGCCTATCATCTCCTAAGAAGTGTTTTCATGAATCAGCTATCTAATCAGAAGTCTAAAAGTCTGTATTTGCAGTGAAACTTTTTCTAATATAAGGGCCTATTTCCCCCTAGTGAAATGTCAGAGAACTGGCCTTCATTAGCAGTACTCTCAAACCAGATTGATTTCACTGTACAAGCTTGTTTCTGTAACAAAGTACAGCCACTAGAATTTCACGTTGTTCTTTTTGTCCAGTCCTGTAGTAGTTGTTCTGAGTAGAACTTTTAAGAACCTTCCTCTCTTCTAGCTAATATTAACTTAACTTGCTAATGTTTAAACCTTTTTTACTTTCCCTAAAAAATAATTAAACAAATACTACCGGAAAGATTGGGAGCAACAGAACAATGTTTCTGAAAGAGAGAGACTCTAACAAACAAACTGTTAACATTTGTACAATTAATCTGAGGAGGGCAAGACTAAATTGTTTCTCTATGCTTCCCACAGTAAACCGAAATAGATGTAGATGGAAGAAAGATAAACACATAACAAAGGAAGACAGGCTCACAGCCAGAGGTCTGTCTGCCAATAGTGACAAAGGAGGCAGAGGGATAGAGGGAAATTTGCAGGATAGTAGCTGTTTTGGAGAACTTAAGATGGCAGGGAGTCCTGCCTCATCACTTCTCCCTTATCAGTTCATTCTTCAGTATTAATATGCTGCACCACTCTGCTGGATGTCCAAGTGAGTTGTTAAATACATTATGTAAGTCACAGCAGCAGTATGGATGTTTAGTAAGAAGAAACCTTGCTCTGAAAACTTTACAGTATGAAAAGGCAAGCTGAGTAAAGAAGAGGCACACAGAAAATAAATTACTTGGTCCTGCATAACATACTGGAACACTGCTGGTCTCAGTAAAAGGTGAAAGTAGTTTTCTTTCACAGAAGACAGCATGTCTGTCTCTTTAAAACATTTCCTGCCTCTCCAGCTCTCCCTTATTCAGGAACAACTGCTCAAGAACTCTCTCACAGGATCAGAGCAGCAGGAGAATGAACCAGAATGAAGTGGTGCAGTGTGTACTGCTATGCCAAGCCTTGGCAACCTATTCCATTGAGAAAGGGAATTACAAGCAGCATGTGTGACAATTCGGCAAGAGAAACTGAAAAATTAAGTAACAGTAGCCCAGTAGGAACACTTAAGTTGTTCTTTCTCTATCAGCGAAGGAAAACGTTACCAACTCCTAACCACTAATGAAGACAAAAAGGTTCTTACTCAGCTACTAGCTACTGAAAATTTACTAACTGGAAGGGCAGATATAGTAAGCAGCAGAAATGCTGGAGAACATAAATTATATCTGCCCAGATCTGAAAGAGGTGCACCAAGTTAGATGCAGCAGTTAAAAGCTCTCTCAGGTAACTTTGATTGTAATTCCTCTCTGCTACCAACCATGAAGACTGCTGTTAACACTTTAAAATACTCTTTTTAAACACCAAAAAGGGAATTACACAACCTAGAGAGACAGAACGTCTAAAATTATAAAGCCATCAGGAATCAGAAACATTTAAAATTCCAAAAAGGAGTATCATATATTCAAAGTGGTAGAACACAAAACATAACTTGGAAAAAATGACAAAACTGAGTAAAAAACAAAACTCTTGCTTCTTTATTTCACCAGTTAACAGAATGATTTTGCTAATACATCTCAAAGCAACTTCTGAACATAAGTGAAAGTAATCAAAGGCACTTGATTCTTTCTTACAGAAGGAAAAAATATTAACTGGGAGTATGTCATAGGAAATTGGTTAATTGTACTTTATTAAGTGACTCTAACCAGACGTTACACACCAGCTCATTAACCAGACAATGATTTAATGGCTTTACTCAGATATAACTATAGAACAGAGATTAACAAAACTGCACTTATCACAGGTAGTTCCTTATTTCAGTTTCAGATGCCATTACAGCTACTCAGCTTTTTGGCAAACCGCAAGTTTATAGATTGGTATATTATTTGTAATTATTGCAAATTGCTACGAGCAATGATTGCAGTATCTCTTGAACGCATCTGCTGCTGACACTACTTAAATGTGACAATTTCATGGTTAACAACTCTGTACTTGTTATTGAAGTACTATTACCCATAATGACTGTTAAAGTCTTCTACATTTATACCATTTACAACAAGCACTTTATCTGATACAAGGGTTGATATGTATTTTCTCTGATAATGGGCCAGTTTATGTGTCCCACGATATTTTAAGTAGCAGTTGATCCTGAGACAGTCTCAACTGGATCAGGGGATTAGTCATGTAATAAAGGTCAATACAGACACTTATTATCAGGTATTCATATGGCTGGAACAGCTGAAAGCATGTGGCCAACACATGGGACACAGGCTAATGTCTCTGAAGCAAACCTGTTCGTGAGGGAAGGTTCTTGACATACCACACCACCCGGAAACAAGGGGAGACAATAAACATCTCATATCCAGTAACAAACACATTTCAACTGCCCATGCTATAGTACATATGTGCCGTGCAGATACATCCATACCTGACAGATGCTGACTTTGCTAAGAAGGGTCCATTTTCTCTATCCTGACTTCAGGGGATAACACATCAGAGAAGAGAGAAGTTTTCAGTCTCAAGGAGTGATGATGCAATCCCTGTTTGTGCTATTTCCATTGTAACAGATAAATATACAGCTTCACAGGCTAAAGCAGTAGGCGGGGAGTGCACTGTGCTGTGGAGATAAGAGCTGGAGAAACAGAAAAAATTACAGTTAAAAAAAAGTACTTAAAAACCATTCAAGACTCAAGCATGGACCTGACAGTGAACTTGCATCACTAATATTGATGGAATAAATGACAGAGTTTCTGAAGTTTTCTGAAGACCTAAGATGCTGGTATAAATTATGAATGTAACAGCCAGCGTGAGATGGGTATGAAGCCTTCCCATAGGGCCTGATCACTACCTGACCTACGTAAACCTTGGCATTGACAACACCCATGCCCAGTGCAGATCTTCATAAAGCTGAAGTTTTGGCACTGTCCTTATGCATCTGAATGAGCATCACATACAAAAGGAAACAAAGGATTATGAGGAACGAAGCAAGGTGAATGTGTGACAAGGCACTTTAACAATAACAACTGATATGGGCTGATGCATTTTTTTTAAACAAAAAAAAAATTGATAATATCTAAGGGTATCAGCAGTCAGGCTGTGCACTTTGCAAATCCGGTTTCAGATTTTTACTCACCAAGGAACAGTTAAAACTGCTGTCAGCACCATGCTAGTGGGAATTCACAATCTGTCCTCATGTCGATGAGGCCTTCTACAGGCAGCTGATAGCAGCTGATAGCAGCCTCACAATTACAGGCCCTGGCTATCGTGGGGGATTTTAACTACCCTGATGTTTGCTGCAAGGCCTACTCAGCCAGCCATCCGCAGTCCAGGAGGATTCTCCAGTGCATTGATGATAACTTCCTGATGCAAATGGTGGATGAGCCGACTAGGAGAGGAGCGATGCTAGATCTTATTCTCACGAATAAGGAGGGTCGGGCTGAAGCAGTGAAGGTTGCGGGCAGCCTTGCTTGCAGTGACCATGAGG
>NW_010145392.1:0-21210 GCF_000699245.1 Pterocles gutturalis | reverse complement strand
ACGTGGTGGTGGTGGTCCTGACACCAAGAGAGCTAGTGATAAAACATTTCTTCTTTAATATTATAAGTACATTAGAATTTTTCCTTCTCTACCTTCTCATTCTCTACCCTGTGTAGTATCTCCGCTGATGGTTTTACATCAACAGGCTTCATGAATTGGTGAGCTCAAGAGTTTCCGCATCTATTGAGATATTGTTGCCATAGCATTGGAACCTGGGGAAATCTGAATGCTGGGGTCTATAGAGGTACCAAGGTCCAAGAAAACTCATCTCAAATGTGAAAAAGTACAGAGCAAGAATGCTAGGATGATCAAGGGACTGAGGAGCCTATTTTGGAAAAGATATTTAAAGAGTCTGAATTGTTTGGCTGAGCAAAACAACCGAAGTCTGTGAGCACATATGATTGCTGTCTAAAAAACACATTGCAGGAGTAAATATTGAGCAACGATATTGTAAGCTAAAGGACAATGCTGTCACTAGGAAAAAATGGTGATGACTGTAAATGTATGAATGTAAATGTAGTTAGCTGGAAATGAGACATTTCTAAACTATCAGAATAATGTGCTTCTGGAACTGCCTTCCAAAAGTAGGAGCACAGAAGCTAGAACTCAGTACTGAGTTGTCTTAATCGTTACAGAGTTAGCTATTTATGCTTTCAGTATTTGCAAATGTCATTGTCAGTTCTTGCAGTTACATGTGTGTTTTGAACAGAGGATCTATGCTCACCATAAAAGTGACATAGAGATGTTAAGAAGTTATTGCCTTGTCTGGGAACCCTAGATATGAACAGGGGTCTGAAAATTCAGAACTGAAATATGGTCCATATCCAGACATACTCTGCATCTTTTCACCTGTCCATATTATAACATTTTTTGAAAGACTCAGTAGCTTCTTTCCACATTTGTCACTGATTGAAGATGGTTTCAAAAAGTTGTTCCCTTCAACATTCCAAACCCCGGTGGACCACAACTTGCTTGCTTACTTCATACTTTCATATCTTTAGACAAGAGTGTATGCAAATTATAAAATAGCATTATCTATTTTAAAAGGAGGCTCAACAGAACAGCTCAGGATTAGAGCAGTGATGTAAATGAATTACTATGATTAGCAGTATTGAATTACTACATCTGATTCTAAATGATCTTTTATTTCCATCATTAGCTCTAAATAGCCTTCAGAAACTATCAGAAAATATATATATTCTTACATCAGCTCTTCAGAACAGAAATATGTCTGCACCTGGACTTTTATGCTATAGAATATTTTCTAATGAAAAAAAAGTTTGGACATAACTCTCAGCTGCAGCTGCAAAAAATCCACTAGACATCAGTATTTAGAACTTTCCTTTTTAATTTGCTATTGCAAGTAGCCAACCATCACCAATGTTCTTTTCCACTTCTTAGAGCTTAGTCTATGCATAAATACACTCCACTTTCTCTCCTAAAGCAAGCTTCACTTTTAAGAAGTTGGAGCTTTACAGATTTTTTTTATCTTTTCCAATTGATTAGAGAGGACTATGTCCCTTCAGGAATACAAGGGTGCATTTTAATTGTATGCACATTTTTAGGCATCAGTCATCAGTGTCTGTTCTGTGAACATCTCAAATTTATAAAGGAACGGAAAATAGTTACAAGTCACAAGTTACAAGTTAGCTGTCAGTTTAAAAATATAATTCCAATAGAGTCTGTCCACTGGGCAGGCAGCTATATGTTAGATATGGCCTTTAAATCCCGACTAGAGAGAGAACTTAAATCATTACACTTACTTAATCCTCTCCCTATTTAGCAAACCTTTTAAGCACATGCTTTGCTCAAGAAAGACTCAGGCTTTAATAGAAATTCAACAGAAAACATATCATAACTGAAAATACATTAAAACATAAAAACTTGAAAGAATTAGAGCATTGCATTTAAAAGACATCCATTCAGATAGGATTAATGTAAGAAATGCAAACTTTATGAATTTTGCAAAGGTTTTCAAAGATATAATCTCTGGAGTTTAAAAAACTTCCATAATTCTGGCCCTGTGTTCTCTTATCCCCAGCTGTAAATAAACTTTAATAAAAAAGTAAGTGTCAATAATCTGAAACCCACTTTTAAACTGTCTCCTGCACTACTCTGATCTCTACAGTAATGATCTTCCTCAGATGGAACACAGTTGATCAGGGTCATTTGCTGATAAACGTATTTCAAAGGATTTTTTCCCTCTATCTCAGTTTGAAATTCTTATCCTATAATGGTGTGTCCTTGCAGAAAATACTTTTGACTCACAACTTTTTATTTCTTTGTGTCTAGTCTCACAGTTTTACTGGTAACTTTCCATTTCAAACATATATGATTAACTACTTTCATTTACATACCTACAGCTGTACACATATTTGTGTACAGAATAGGATTTGTTTAGGGAGAAAAAGACTTTAACGATGACTTCATAAAGAATTTTAAAGGGTTTTGAAACAGAGTTTATCTCAAAATTGCTTTTTTTCCAGTGTTAGTGACAGAAATCATGTTCTACCAGCATTGCCATATGAGGTGTCTATGATCATGCTGTTGTTATGTCTTTCTCTCATTTCCTCTGTGAGTGATTTTTGTTTTTGACTGGTCATTTCTTACTTCTTTAAGCAAGTCTTTATAAAGATGGAAAAATAAAAGAAAACCGACATTGCTGCTTTAAGTTGATTTTTGAAGACTAACGAACTGTGCCAAAGGAACCAGAGAAAGCTGCTGTACTGTGAAAATTCCCAGTGGAATCTGGATGATCTCAGAAGCTGGTCAGCTGAGAAATGGTGAAAGTTTCTAATTTCTCAGGTTCTCAAGCATTTCAGGAATTACTCAGAAATCCCAAGAAACTTCTTCCAAAATATGCAAGGTTCCTTTTCCTTTATTTATTCTCAAATAAAATGTAAGATAAAAATTGGCAGTGAAAATTCAATATCTGTCAGTATTTGGCTAGGTCTGTGCAGAAACCAGGCACATATGTAAGGTCTGAAAAGTTTTGTCTGCATCCCTGTCCACTTTCAGTTCATGTTCACCTAAGCATCTGTCTGCAATTGTATAGTCCCTGTCATTAGCTCTTCACCCAGCTCTGGGCATATGCATTGCATACAGTCACTTGCTTTACATGCTCAGTATTATCACAATTTTTAATTTTTTTTATTTTTCTTTGAAAAGCTGTAGTCTTTCAGTTGGAATAAACTTCTCTCAAATAAAGCAGCCATTCTTTTTTTATTTCATGGTAAGGACTTTGATTTTGCAAAATTGCAGTGATCCTCTAGAAAGACACGGACAACCTTTTCTAAAGCGTTGTGATGTAGCAAGAGAAGCTCTGAATGTTGCTCTTTCCCATAAGACTATCAATAAGACAGGAGATGTCACAGACGACATCTTGGGTTTCCTACAACTGCATTTTGAAGCTTTTAAAGTTTCATTTTCTCTTTAAAATGCTTCTTTGAACATTACTTATGCCCAGAGGAACAGCTTCAAAATGAAAAACAGGCTTTTAGAGCTTCAATTGCAGCCACAGGGGACTTTATATTCTTCCACTGTTGCTTTGCTCTGGTATTATGCTTCTATTAGCTCAAAATATAAAGACCTGATAATGCAGACCCCTTTGGAATGCCTGAGATTAACAATGGGACTTCTAGCTTGGAGGACCTGCAGTATTATTTATTTGCCATCACACTACCTCAGTTGTACACAATTTCTCTTTTCCTGTAGGAAAAAAAAACAAAAAACTCCTGATAAAGACTATTAATATTTTTTATTGGATTTAGACAATGGGAAACAGTCAAATGAAGAATGAAGTTTTTAACCATTTACTTATAACCAGGGATGCATGTTATTGTCATCAACTGTCTTATTCTTAGTTGAATCTTATCCCTTTTTCATTTCTGTCTCTTTTCAGTTTTACAAGAGATGAAAGAGGCCCTCAGGAACTATTTCCTGATCAGTCCCCTGTCAAATAATTTAGGTTACATGGACTTTATCACTGCATGTGCAATCTGCTAAAAAGACAAAACCAGTCTATTCTGCATAAGTCAAACATATTGTGGTAAGTTATTATAATAGCTCTACTCATGTTAGTATGGATTGCTGGATAATACTCTACCATAACAGGTTAATGGCTTAATGCCTAAAATACATTACTATGTATGGGCAATATGTGTACAAAAACATGTCAGATTGTGAAAGCTAAAAGGTGTATATGTGATGAATGCACATTCCTTATTACAGACAGACAATGTTCAGTAAAAAGACAGTGCATCAATAGGAAGTCTAGCACATAAATCTGTATACTGAATTATATATTTTCTGAGAAAATTCATAAACTTATTTCAAAAGCTGAAGAATGCCTGCTAAGAATCCAAAATATCTAGGGCCTTTAGTCCAAATATCAAATGTTCAAGTACTCAAAAGAATTTGGTCCAGAATCATATTTAGATTTTCATAATAGGTCTGTCACTCTGTTCGCCAATGGAAGTATGTTCACTGATTCTATTATATTTTTCTGGGCTGGATGTTTCATACATCAGACAAAGTATTTTCTGCTTCTCAAGGTCTCAAGGGGAAAATTAAAAGCTAATTTAGGATACCCCTAAAGCTTAAGTATTTGTTGGTAGAAATACAGGCTTGTCATTGTGCATGCATAATAACCTTGCTGGTAATTATAGCTGACTATGCCAGTGGCTCAGAGTTACGGAGAATATCTGTATTGTTAGCTTCTAGAAAGTCTCTGACCTCAGATCTATCCATTTGATAAATATTTTTCTTTGTACTAAAAGATAGAGAAGACAGCTTCAATTCGTGCTCAAAAGCTTTATTTGCCTTTGTCTTTGTCCTGAGACAATCCATAGGGGAGCACTTTGGAAAACTGAGTTCTCAATTGGAACATGTGTATCACACACAACATGATGTTAAAGAAAGACTTAGGGATCACAGATTTATTTTCTGTAAAGCCAGAAGGAACCCATATGATTACCTAACCTAACCACTTGTTTAAACGAAACCACAGGATTTCCCTGTACTAATTCCCAGTCGAACAACAGGATATCTTTAGCAAAAAAAAAAAAAAAAATCAAATTTTTATTTAAAGATTTCCATTAGTGAGGTTGTCCACCACAGCTTTTGTTCTAGTAGTTAGCTTTCTGTGCTATTAAAAATGTGCATGTTGTATCTAGACTGAATATCTAGCTCCAGCTTCCAGAAGCTGGATCTTTCCTCGGGTCAAGTATCTTCAGTTGTCAACATATGGTTTATTTTTTAAGTATTTATACATCGTGGTAATTCTGAGATATAGGGTCTAATAAAGTCAATTCTTTGAGAAACTGTCATGTCTGTTTCCCAGAATAATTTCATAGTGTAATCTAAGTTGGAAATGACCTATGGGAATCATTTGGCCTGGTGTCCCAGCTCAGAGTAGAGGCAATCTGTATCAGGTTTCCCAAGCTGAGTTTTGAAGATCTGCAGGGTTGGAGATTCCAAAACCATCCTGAACCCTTACTTCCTCCTGAATTTTTTTTACTAATATATTCTCAAAATTTTCCATGTTGTAATTTCTGTCCATCCTTCTCATCCTATCACTGTGCACTTCTGAGAAGAATCTGGCTTCATCTTCTCTATAGCCTTCTGCTATGTAGCTAAAGAAGTGATAAGATCTTCCCTTCACTGTCTCAGTTGGTCTATGGGCTCTCAACTTCTCCTCCACATATTATGTGCCCCAGCACCTTAACCATCTTTGTGGCATTCTGCTGGACATGATACACCAGATGCAGTTTTACAAGTGCTGACAAGGGGGGGATGTTCACTTCCGTTTACCTGCTGGCAATGCTTTTGGTAATATGTCACAGTACGTGGTTGGATTTCTTTGCCATGAGAACATGCTACAGATTCATGTAAATCTTGTTGGCTACTGGAATCTTCCATGTCCTTTCCTCCAAAGTTCCTTTCTATCCATTTGGCATCCAGTCTGTACTGTTGCATGCGTTATTCTCTTCCTGGTTCAGGACTATGCATTTACCTTTATGGTGCTTGTGTCAGACCATTTCTCCAATAAGTTGAGGTCCCTCTTGATAGCAGCCTTGCCCTCCAGTATATCATCAGCTCTTCACTGTTTCAGAAATCTGCGTACTTGCTGAGGGTGCATTTTGTCTCATCTTTTATAATAAAGACATTGAAGAGTACCTACCTCACCTATTTACCCCAGTGAAACAGCATTTACATGTGTTTTCTTTGCACTGTTTTTAAATTATATAATCCTTCTTTAGTGAAGAATGCTGACAACAAAAAATTGTGTCTGAAGGGGTAAGGCTAGGGCAAGATAACTGCCTATGCTGACCCAAGGATCTCCTTTACATACATACTGCATTTGCCTTTTGTTATGTGAAATCACATACAGCTGCTTATCTCTCATAATTCCAATCCTTTTTTACTGTTACTACTTCTTGGATAGTTACTCTTTCTGGAAAGTGTTCTTCTTTTTTAATATGTGGCATTATTAAAATGCATATTATCTATTTATACCCAGTTTCCAAAGCAAACAGTATCACACCGTATCAGTGACCTATCTTTTTCATTATTTGAAATTTCTCTCAACCTTTGGATCATTTGTAGAAGTTTTTTGTATATTTTTTTCTGTGTCATTGGTTAAATCATTTAATAGCAGTGCTAAGGATCTTACCAGAAGTATTTGATGATGCTTTCAGTCTAAGAGACGTGTTTAAATGTGTTTATTCTGTACCTCTTAATCAAAGTGATGGATAGAACCAAGGCTTATAAATAGTCACATGCATTAGATCAGCAGGACTTCTTTATTTCAAATATTTCTCATTTCATCAGAGCCTCCTGCCTTTCTTCACTCACAAGAGTGTCTCTTAGAAGATGCTTTCAAATTATGTTATTAATTAGCTTCCCAAGACAGGAAAAGAAAGTTATCAATTATTTTAGGAAAATAAAATTATGCAGTTTACAGATACATCCAGTCAGTAAATTTCCTAAGATATGGAGAGCACACAACGACTAAGCACTTGTGAAATTGGAAGATACCAGAACTACCACCCCTTTCCTTGTGATCTTCTCACTCATAACACTTTACACCTTCATTGTGTTATTGTGAATAAGCAATCAAGTAAGGACAACTTGGGAAAAAGCTCAGCTCACTTTCTAATGAACTATCATATTTTGCAAGAATACAAATTTGATTATTACTGTGTATTCTCCTACAATCTGGGCTGTTTTTGGAAAACTGAGGACTCAATCCCTAGGCAGGATTTCGTATGGGCACAGTAAATTATTAGGACAGCTTCATGCTGCATTAACACACCATTTTTTGTGACCAGGATGTCGCAAAATCTTGTTTTGATAAGACTTCTTCAAGTCACTTTGAATTAGCAACATACATTAAATGCAGTTGATAACTGATGAGTACATTTTACACATGATGGGAGCAGTGCCCTTTGGAGACAATTTCTGAAGTCAACCCTACTTTTTTACTACTAGGGAGCACTACTAAAATACACAGAATCATATACAGGATTCAATGGAACAATGTCAAAACAGCAAGCACTATGTTGCTATTTACCAACTATTGCTTATGCTGATTTTCAGTGTTCTACATATCATGCTTTTATGCTTCAGCATAAAGTGTGCCTGATGCTATCATGAAAGATTTCTCTAATTCATCATTCCAAACACCTGTCTAACCATGTAAATATTTTCCTCCTGGAGGCAAATAATACTGATCACACAAAAAAAAAATTCTCCCTTAACTTCAGCAATATTAATCACAGAACAAGCCTAAAAGAAATGTTCAGAATTTTTTTCCACATACTACTCATTTCAACTGCATACAGAATGCATATGTAACGTTAAGAACAATCCAAGAATAGCAGAACTAGCAACCAGGAATAAAGAGCTTTGTAGTTGTTTCTTTATTGACATTTGTTTTGCAGTTGTTGCAGCTACTGGGGCTTTCTCAAACAATGACAGAATTTGTTCACTGAACCATGTTTAATTCTATGGAGAGCACTGTAAGTGACTACAAATGTGGGTATTTGTGTAATGTTTTGGTGATTAAAAAAACTCTTGTTCTTGATGTGCAAAATCATATTAAATTATTTTGTGTATGTGGTGTTCTAAAATAGTTTTAATTGGAAAATTATTTTACAGATTCAGAGGGTATTGCCATATTTCAGTTTCATAATTAACTTGAATACTGGAGTCCATATGGCAGACGAGCAACATTTAATAAAAATAGCCAACTCGCTTGCCAGACAAAGAAGTGATGTCATTGCAGAGAGATTTATGCATTACATAATTCATTATTTTTATAGAAGACTTAGAGTTATGCCTAAAAACTGTTTTGTGTTTAGATTCTAACCAAGGTATGCTGCAGTTCTAGTAATGAATAATGCAGATAACATGGTGCCCTCAGTGAACTATAGAGCAGAAAAAGCAGCTGACTATCAGAAACAGCTCATTAGGAAAAAAAAAAAGACAAATGTGAGCAAAGCACATTACCTTGATGGAGAAACAGAAAAGACAGATTCTACTTCACAACTAATATATAAAAACAAGCTTGCAAAATTTCTAGTTCCTAAAGCCTTTAGGCAAGCTCAGAACTAATTAAACAAAAAATGATCTCCGTTCCATACTTTTCAGATGAAATGGTAGGATATTTCATCATGAAAGTTTATGTAATGTAAATGTAGGCCATCAGCAGCATAGTACTTCTAATAATGAAACCATGTCTGTGAAAGACACAATGAGTCTGACTCATTATAGCATTGCTGTTTGCAGCTCTAGGATGTAGTTAAGATGGTGTCAGCACTTTTATTATACAACCTATTTGGGGTTGTTTATTACTTAGCTATAAAAAATTATTTCAGGGTAAATCTGAGTGCACAAGGTTTCAGGTATTGTTGTTTTTTTAAAAAAATAAGTTAGACTATTTTAAACTTTGACTAATTTACTTATCATTGAACAAATTTGTTTTCTATGAAAGATGCTGAATTTACAATCTTCTTTTACTGTCCAGAGCATTTACAGCATTATTGATAAACTCATTCTGCACCATCAAATTTTTTTCAGCTGATATGTTTCAAAATTTTTGAAAATCAATCATCAAATGTAATCAAGCCTTGTCAAAAAGGAGAACTGTGATGGCTGAAACTAATCTACAAATGATAAAACCAAAGACCTTAGTCTAAACCCAGAAGTATACATAGAGCGACAACTTAAAATTGAGTAGCTCACGCACTGAGTAAACTCCTTAGTTTACTACATCAATGATCTAGAAAAAGTAGATAATCTTCCATCTAGTCCAGTGATGGGGAACAGCTTCATGTCAGGTACCAAAAAATACTTACATTGGAGGCATGTGTTTGGTGTGTTTTCAGAGATGAGCTTTAACCTCTACGGAGGTTCTTTTTCTTCAGCAGTGCCACAACTTGTGAGTGGCTCTCTAGGGCTGACAGGTGGGGTTAAGGAGGCAAAGACACAGGGTACCACTGCCAGGAGAGCAGCAATACACTGTTGAAAATACGGTGACATGTCAGTTCTGCATACTCATCAGAAGGTGCCA
The DNA here is from genome assembly GCF_000699245.1 of Pterocles gutturalis. NCBI lineage: Eukaryota > Metazoa > Chordata > Aves > Pterocliformes > Pteroclidae > Pterocles > Pterocles gutturalis. The sequence continues at coordinate 11,636 of NW_010145392.1, read as the reverse complement.
ACTTAGCTTCTGGCAAACTGTCAGTTTGCATCCTGAAGAGAAGTCATAAGCAGATGACTTCTGGGGACCACTTGATTACTTGTAATTTAGAAGTGGTGTCCCAGGCATGGTACCGTAAACAATAAAGGCTTTCTTGCCAGTCCAACTGACATAATTTGTGTGCGTATGTATACCATCTGAAATTGATGAAGGGTAGATTTTTAACTTATGCCTGCCTTCCACTCAGGTTTGCAAAAAATTGATTTAAAGGTTTATTCGTCATCTGTACAGAACAGAAATTATAGCCGTTATATATGCAGTAATAGGTCACATATACAGCCTTCAGCACTGCAATCTGTTTTACTAGGTGAATGAATGATGAGTAAGATATCACATTCTTCTCAAAAAGTATATTTAGGTCTTTAACTTGTCTGACATAGCATTAGTTACTATGTGGCTTCAAAATCCGAATGATAATGGTGAACACATAGAAGTCACTGGTTTGTCATACCAGTGAAAGATATGAACTCTGCATTTCCCAATTAATACATAATATTTATATAGAAATTTCTAAATCAGCTACTGTCTTTCCCCATCTACATAATTACAATGATTAACACGTCAGTGCAAATATTACCCAATTCATACATATGGAAAGTCAAAGGCAAAGGAAATATGATGCCATACTGTATTTGTTGTTTTAAGGCAAACTCATTAATTTCACATTCATTTATACATCCTCAGGTAACTTATTCTGGTTTTCTATCCTTTTTTTTCCTTTCTCTTTATGATTGCAGAGAGGAAAAGAGAAACAGAACCTCACACAAAAAAAGTTAATCTCAGGATCCATTATTGCCTGTGACTCACTTCCCTTTTTTAACTGACTCCTTTAAGTGAGTTGATTGGTCATCTGCTTGGAAGATTGACGCTTCTCAGGCACGTTTCGTTCACTTGTTTCCTGTCTTTGAGGAGTAATTTCATAGTTTTATTGTGCTTGTACATCAGTATCTTTTCTGGTTTAGGTTTTTGTTGGTTTATTTTCTTTTCTAGGCATATATGCTGCTTTTCCTTTACTCTCTTGCAGTTAATTTTCCTTCTTTCTCCCTTTCCCCAGTTTCGTTCTATTCCTGCCAAATTGCACATAAGCTTTTTGTCTTTCCTAGATTCTGATCTACAAGTCTATAACATCAGAAGCAGTTAATGTACTTGAGTGAAAAAAATTATTACATGTGTTGAAAAAGAACTGCTCCTCTTGAAACTAGGACAATGAGGTATGGCATGAAGAAACAGTTTCTTATACAGAAGTCACTGCACACACTTCGTTTGTGAGCTCTCACTGCTCAACCAATACCCCAAAGACTTCCTAGTGTTTTCTCTGCCTCTTCATATTACTGAATCTGTTGTCAGATGAGAGGAGTGGAGGAAGCAGAGGAATTCCCTTTCTTTGGCATAAGGAAGGAAAGATTACGCTTTGTTTAAGCAGAAAGGATGATCTTCATGAATCCTTTTAATATAGCATCCTTTTAATGATCTTCAGCCTTCTCTCTGGAAAGGCAATCTCCCATCTAATATATCCTTTTCAGAAAAATAAAAGATTTGAAGTACTCCTTTATGGTGTTTGAATCTTAATAGGCTACTCTAATTTTTATTTACACCACGACAACCATTCTGAGGATCATCCTACACAAGATATCATCTTACTTCATTTTTACTTGGGCAACACTTTAATCGAACATGTTTATTTTGTAATTTTTCTTTTGGTTGCAATGAAAGCTTAGATCTTAGACTGCAGTATGCACATTTGGCAAAGAAATCCAGCTGCACTGTAGAACAGCCTGTTAACAGGTTAAAAATGGAATTGTCATGAAGGAGAACCAGACCTCCTTACCATGGTTTGATGTTACTGTAATAACAGGGAGTTCACAGAAGTAGATGACTAAGAATTCTGAGAGTCATTTTGCAAAAGAAGACACATAATTGGAATTTAATCCTAAGGCTTTGATGTCTGTATCTTGGCTGTATCTTGCCTGTGCTGCATCTTTGAATTTTTTAGCTTTTGTCACTTTGACACTTTGTATAGCAACCTGATAGAGAAGGTTTTTCCTTTTTATTATTGTTGTTCCTATTATGTAATTGACCCATTTCCATGTAATTTACTCAGGAAATCTTGAAATGCGTTTCTTTCTGCACTATAAATGTTTCTGATTTGCAATTCATTAAACATTTTCCTTAGTAGATATGTCCCTAAAGGGTGGGCGAATTCCAGGGAAGGCTGAGAAAAAAGCATCAAATGGAGCATGTTCAAATACTGTGTAAAAGGAGTTGAAGAAGGATTAGCAGGTGTTATGCATCCATATGTTATGTGTCATTGAAAATGTTATAAACTTCTTGGAAGATCCAATATTAGGGCAACATAAGGGCATCTTTATATATATGGAATCAAACCTGAAGTATCTATATTTCTCTCATTCTGGATACTCCTTTATCCCCAAAGTTTGCAGACTTTTTGAGCTTTAATGAAAATGAAGATATACATTTGGCTGATTCTAAATGCTAAAGAAATACTCCTGATTATGTTATTTTCTGGTTCTTCTCATTGACTTTTGAAATCATACAGTATAAAAAGTGCTCTCCAATACACCTATATTAAACTATATAAATTAAAATAGACAGCAAGTATACATGTTTCATACAGGTGTTAGAACAACTCTTAGTAAACGCTAATAAGATAATGAATACAAATATTTGTGTAGGAAAAAATACCTGCAGATAAAGATGGCTCTTTGATAAATGGCTAAAACAAGGTGAGATTTCTTTTTCTGTTTGGAGGAACTGGATAGCTCCAGATGGTTGTGAAAAGAAGCAATTATCTATTTGACGTAGTTCTTGAATCACTTTCTGCCAGGAAGAAATTTTTATAAAATTAAGAGTGGTTTTGTTTTGCTTTGTTTTTCTCCTTATGGATTTGAACAGATATTCTCAAGCAAGAAAATGCAGTTTTGTTAATAGAAGTTACTGTAGAAGACCTTTGATTCAAAATTTGTTTTGAAGGTTGCCAGTGTAGTCAGCCAGGTCAACTCAAAGACCCACAGGGGAGTAAATATCTTCCTAATTCATTGCCCTGTTCAAATATGCATTTGAAGCCAAAAGACTTCAGGGATGGCTTCATGAATGGAATAATTACCAAAGCAAATAATTGAAAGCAATCCTGAAAACAATGGGAAGGGGTCAGATCGCCATTAGCCCGCAATATTTTCCTTGAGAGGGAATTTGTTGCCAATTTAAAAGCCAAAGATTGTTTTCTTACAAACTAGACTACTCAAAGAATAAAAAAGTGTCATTAAAGTGGCTGAATTTCTAGTACCCCTGATGACTGATCAACAGCCTAGCCCTGAGTTCATGCACAGAAGGGTTGAGTGTTAGATTCAGTTAGGCTCAGACTGACACATTTATAAGAATCATGAAACTGAGCTACTTGCATCAAAACAGTTGAAATGGACTGATGCTGAAAACATTCTAAGACTTAATATTATTAATCTGACCAACTGCAGAAACACTGGAGAGGGGAAAAAATATTTTCTACTGCACTTTAATCCCCTCCCTTTATGTTTCTGGCTTTTTTTTTTTCCCTTCTGTGGCAGAAGTACTGAATACAGATGACAAGATGAATGAGATTAATTTGTCATTCACAGATAATTAAAGCAGGATGTAATTACCTGACCAACATTACTGGAACTAGTTTGAAGGCTTAGAACTCATTTGGAATGGAGTTTCTTTTTAGTGTGTAAAACAACATAAAGGTACTGTATATATGAATTTGCATATCTCTCTCATAAGAAGACCTTCTTAGAGACTGTGTCTTGTCACAGTCATTGCAAATGTGAATCTCAAATTAAATTCATGTAGTTTGTTGGATGACTGCATTCTATAGGGGTTGTGCATCGTGTTTTTTTTTTCCCTAAAGCCACACAATCAAACACTTAAGAGCAAAGCGTGAAAATGTTTTGAGGTAGTATTCTTTGGAAGTTTTTTCAAATAATACTTTTTTGACATCATAATGCCATCTGTAAGTAAACATTGTTCCTATAGAACTGCACATTTAATCACACTCTACACATTACATTAATTAATTGTTACAAATTGTCCAAATTTTAATCGATTTAGGAAAGGCTGATTTCTCAAGCAAAGTACCAGTAATATCTACAGTCAAGCACCAGAGGTTTTTCAGCAAATAACAAATAGCATTTTTATCATGCTGACAGTTACAAAAATAGCATGGAATAATAAAAGGTATTAAAACCTATTTCCCATCCTTATATAGCTATGTAAGTCACCTATAGGTTAAGATTGATAACACATTTTTTACCCTTAGCAGGCAAGGAGTAAGATAATTGGTTTGTCTGACTGTGTATCTGTTTCAAAAGCATCAAAACAATATATGCAATAGAATCTGAGGGGGGAAAAAATCACATTGTAAAATGATAGATTATAATATGCCCACCAGGTAAACTTTTTAGATGACAGGGTTAGAGATCAAGGTTACAGCTAATAATGTATTGCAGAAGGCTGTAATTGTCTGGAATATTTTCTGATTATGTTCCTATTTCTAAAATAGCATTTTGATGTACTGCAGCTTGTCTTAGGCTCTACTAGGTATTAATAGAAACATGTCCTTTTGTATAAGTAATCTCTTCCACATAGGGAGAATATATTGTTCAAAATAATAAGACATGTTTCATTTTATAATTGGTCAAAAACTCTTGAGAAATAGTTGTTCATTCTGAAAGGTACTGTAGTGAATAAATTGCCTCTTCTGCTTCGAAAATCTACGAAATCTTATCTTTTGATTCAAGGTTTTCCTCAAAAAGTAAATCGAGAGACTAGGAGAAAAGAAAATTCTGTTCCTATCTTTTATGTAGCAAACAAAATATTAAAATAAATTACATCAAAGATCTAATTCTATGGATTTTGTTTTGGTTTATTTTGGCAGTGAACCTAAGAATGCCTATTCTTTTAGATTCACTTACACTTCTTATAATTTATTTTTTTTCCTGGAGTTGAATAAAAATAAATTCCCTCTGAACTAAATCCTAGCAAATCTGATCAAAGCCAGCCACTTCACTAAGGGGAAGCAGGGGGTGGGGAAGAACTAAATTACAACTTTCTAAGAGATCCTAAAAAGCAAAATGGAAAAAAGCCATAGTCAATATAATAAATCATAACATCACAGAGAGCTTATTTGGAGGGAGTTAAGGGGTGTTGATTAAGGAGGTGTTGGTGTTAAGGTTGTAATCAGGCAGCCATTTCAAACCTCACTTTCACAGACTGCTAACATGCAGGAATAACATTTATTTTGTGAACAGTTCTGTGACTGAAGTCAGAGACAGACGAGAAAGGGTTTTTCTCACCCTCTTATTTCAGCTGTAGAACAAAACCATGTAGAATACATGCTTTATGATTTATTAAGTGAGATGTGTTTTATGGTTTTTCTCCCTGCTTCTCCAGTATGAAAGCTACCTTTTCCAAATATGCAAATTAACCTCTGTATAATCAGAACCTGGAAAAAGTAAAATGGACTCTTTGCATGCTCATATCAATATATATGTGTGTATATATGCATGTGACTATGAGAGACTAATACACTGGTGGATGGGAAATCTGTAACTAAAGGTCTTATTCTTCCCACACATTGTGTAAATTGAAAATAATTCTGCTGAATTCAGTAGACCCAGGTTTACTGTAATAGTGGCATCTTAGAGAAAAGAATGAAAAGGCACTGACACCTTAGACTGTTGCATGCCTAGTATTTAAACTACTGGAAAAAAAATCTGATTTTCTTACTACTTTGCATAGCTTAAATAGTGTGTATTAACAAGCTGTAGGAAAACATACGGAATGACACCGCCATGTACACCTGTATAAGAACATCATAATGGAATAAACTCTTATTGCTCTTCTAGCAAACTTGTGTGTATGTGTGCAAATCCAAGTTCAATATGTTGTAGTTCATTGCTTGAATTATGTATATTGCAAATATGCTCTGTCAATGGAGCTCATTCTAATCTCTAATTTTTATTGGAGCTACTGAGAACATACTAGCAAAAGCACCACTGCTGTTATCTTGAAGGTCTAAGGATATGTGAGACAAGGTTCACAGCAGAAAGGTAATATCTTTCCTTAGATCAGCAAATAGAACTATAAAAAAAGGATAAACTTTTAGGCAGACAAATCATATGTAAACATAAAACTTATAAAATGACCAAACATGATGATATAATATTGCTAATTTAAGTAATATTGTATACTAAAATATTTTGCACTGAATTAAATATTAAATTGGAAGGGTTCTAACTCACTTGATCTTCAGCCAAGCTGAATGATTTAAGAAGATGATTATTTACTATATCTTCTCTTCAAATTTTGTTAGCAATATTGTTATCTATAAAAAATTCAGAAATTATGTGTATTCCTGATTTAATTTTGCTCTAAATAAAACACCCAGGAAAGCTGTAGGAGGGTAAGAAGAAAGCTCTAACTGAGACAAATATGACTGAAGACAAATAACCAGATGTAAGAAAGAGCCTGAGGGAATATCCAAAGTTTCCTTGGCAGTACCCATGCTGTATGTTCTTTTTGTATAGCTCTGCTTTAGCATCTCTCATGGAAAATGAAAATGGAGAGATGAAGATGGAGAAATAGGAACAAGAAAATTCACTTTCCAGTCTAATGCTATTCCAGATAAACCTACTATAGGTTTATTTTTTCTTAATAAAATATGAGATCAAAAAGAATAAAGTTTCAATAGTGTACATCCATTCCAAAGCAGGGAAATGAAACTGAAAAAAAACCATCATTAACAATGATCTAGAAAGAGGAAATGTAAGAAAACCCCCAAGGAGAAATAAGATACTCTTCAACTTTATGACTCAAAACCATAGTGAATTAAGAAGCAAGCCTAGCAGATATAAGTTTTGATGAAAAAAAAAAATGGATTAGGAAACAACCTCTCTAAAAATGCCTTGCTGTTCTTCCTAAGAATAATTAATATGCTGAGGGATGGGGGTCAGGTACTTCAGATGGTATTTAACCAGGTAAGGTAAAATAAGATAGCCTCACTAGCATGTTATGTACATCAAAATTAGACCAAAAAAATGCTGCAAAATGACCCAGTTGAGCAATAGGCAGACCTCGGACATCTCCAGCTGTGATTGTGATATAGCCTAATGGACCAAGGGAAACAACTCACAGAAAATTTGAAGTAGCTACCCACTCACCCACATGACAAACATTTTGGAAGAAAGGAAAACAGACTATTTTTTTACTGCTCTTTTTCTTTTTTTTTTTTTTTTTCATTAAGTACGTGGGTGGCAACAGATTAAAGAAAATCAAGAATACAAAGAGAAATTTTGCTGCTGTTTCTGAGAATACTTTTGAATTCATAGTTACCCATAAATTGGCAGTATAAATGTTTTCCTTAAATGTGAAAGAAATTGATCTTTTTAGTCCAGAGCAATACCACTAAAGGTATGCAGCTTCTAGCTGAAGTTGCCTGATATCTGGCCAGTCTGAAATGGGAGTAAGTTTGGTTCTATCTTTGTCTTCTCATGTGAGCAGGGTATAGCTTGTGTTTGGGAGTTCTAGATAGCACTGGAATACATTCTGTAATCATACAAAGTGAAATGCCCCTTTAAAATGAAAATGGTCACTCACACCACTGAGTACAATTGTATGTATGGAACTGAAAATGTTAACATCTACAAATTCAAGAGGACCAGGTATACTAGAAAAAAAGTCTTATCTTCTCCTCCAAATCCTCCCATACTTATTTTAAAATTCATGTAAAAGGCCATTTTTAAATTAATTCCTCAGAAATTGAATTACTGCAAAACACAGGAAATGTTTTCTGTTCAGAGATACCTTCCAACTTTTCTCAGACCACGTAGACAATTGAGGCACTGTGATCAGAAGAGAACACATGCTTATGCTATCAATGAGTCCCCAAATCAAGACCACTGCTTAGCAAGTCACTTTCCACACAACCATACCATGACTGCACATTTCCCCATCCTTTAAAGGAAATTACAGCAATGTTTACCCAACATACACTAATGATTCTTGGCATCTTTATACAGAGGAAGAACTACTTTTGCCTCTTCAGGGGAAGTTCATGCATATGTGGAAACCCACTTCAGGACTTCATAAAGCACACTGTCTTTCATGGGTCTGTTATGCAAAAGTGTAAGAGGCCTCAGTTCATAGAAATTAGAGTGCAGGTTGTGCCCCTGTGTTGCTGAATGCATAATTGTTTCACCTACAAACATGCAGGCTAGAACTTAGCTACACAGGGTCTAGATTGAAGGGATAATTGAGTTATAAAGACTAACATGGTGATGAAATAATGTGTATTAAAATTGGATTACATCTTCACTGCATTTTGCATACAGGATGTTGAAACATCCTGACAGTTCTGAAAGTACTGTAGGGTTTATTAGAGTAATATAACTCTCCACCTACTAAATTTATTGTATAGAGAATAAAGCCTAAAATTTCTAGAGTCCAGGACAGTGCCATAGAGGCTTTAAAGTTGCTTTCTGTGGCTGCAATCTGCAGCAGAGTAATGTGGTAATGTTAACAGCAATGACTTGACTGAAGGTCTATTAGCTATTACCTCCCTAAGTATTAAAAAGCATTAATCCATACCTACATGATTCCTGAAGTCGGGAAATCAATAAAGAATTTTACAATATTTAGTTTCTTTTCATCTACTTTTTGTTCAACATTCTTATTTTCAACTTTTATTCCTCAGAATGATGAAGGTTAGAATTTTTTTTTAATGTAATTGAGGACACTACAATCAAAGTGCTGATAATTGTATATAATTACATGTTGGAGACAAACTGCAAAGAGAAGGTTAAGCACTTCAAGAGGAGAAGGAGAAATGTGTGCCTGGCAATTTTTCTACAAGCACTCTGGAGAAGGGTCATCCCACTCTTTGTGCTCTTGGAGGACCAGAAAACCCCTTTTTGGTGTGTTACAAAAACAGAAGTGAACATTGTTTTGAAGGACTGAACAACAAGATTCAAAATCATGGCCTTAACCTTTCTTACCACTGGTCTATGAAGACAGAAACGCTACAGGGAATAGGAACACTGTCCATAAAGCCTCCAGTGTGAGGCAGAAATTTTGTACTACTGTTTAACTCAGAGTATTTAATATGTGGACATGTGTTCTGCACTGCTCAATTACAGTAGCTCCACATATTTTCATGGTCTGATGCCTCAGAATAAAGCATCTTTTAAAGGACTTCCTGAGCATGGCTAATTACTTGCTGAATCATCTAGACTGGTGGAGACTCAATTTTTTCAGCTGCCTCAGCCTTTCATTCTAGAAAAGCTTCGAAATACTTAGCAGTTAATCAAACTCTATGGTAACTTATTGGTAGGTTTTTGCTGAAATGATAGCATCACTACAGCAGTAATTCCCATTTCCATAGCAAAATTGTGTTTTACTTATCCAGCTATTTCAAAGATGGTATTGGAGAGGATTCATTTTGTCAAATTCTACTTTCATCCATAAGATCTTCTATTGTTTAAAACCTAGCATATTTTATAAGACAATTACAATGTTAAAATGTATCATTTTTATTTTTCAGCAATGCCAAAACAAAAAATAATAATTTCCATTTATTTGGAATCAAGCTGTAATCCCATTTAGTTTTTGTTTTTTCTTTATTTCAGTCCTAAGCACAAACTAAAAATTCTGCATATCAGTCTGAAAGTGCAGAGCCTTATAATTAAAAAAACAAACAAACAAAACCAAAACAAACAGTGATTTACTGTGTAATGAGAAGTTCATATTTGTACTTTCACATAACATGCTCCTCAGTAGAAGAGGTAATTTCTCAGTTGCTCGTGCTGTACAGCTCTCATTCACAGAATCCTTTAATGAGAATCATTGCATAAATAAGCAAATATAGTATTTATACCTTTGACCCTGAGAAAGCATTGCAGAAGCAGAAGCAAAGCAAATACTCCTCTCTGAAATACAAGTGAAGATTTAATCCATCTAAATTCTCAGTTGCATCTTTCAGGTGGGTTTTTAAAAAATTATCTAATCAGAACAATAAACCCAAACAATAGACTGATGAAGATATTTGAAATCTGAAGTTTGTAATGGATTTTTTTCATAAACATCTTGGAAGAGGTAGAAGAGTTGCCTACTATAAAAGTGTGATGGAAATCTGTTTTCCATTTTAACTAGTGTCTTGTGAAAACACAATCATCTCCTGGTGAATTTTTATGGACTCATTACAGGAGATGAATCTTAGTTGTGTCTTGGGAGATAAAAAAGCTGGTAGAATTGACCTGGTGCAAGAAAAACCCAGTACCTGTCTGAATAGGCACCCCCCTCCCAGAGTGCAGGAAGAAAATGTTACCTTTAGGTATGCTGTTGTTATTTATCATTTTGGGGCAATTTTTCAAATAGGTGAATTTGGTAATTTAATTTTATCATATGACTACTTCGCTATCTCTTCTAATGTGTCTTCTTTATCATAATATTTAGTTTTATTTGTGTTCTGGTAATAGTAATCAGATAGCAAAATGTGACTTTATCTCACAGCTGCTTAATTTATTTTTATTTGTATGTTGTAATCACAAACCAGTCTCTCAGAAAAAAGCCAAAGTAAACCTAAACTCTTAATCCTTTAAGCTTCAGAAAGATGGCAGTTGGATGCCTTTTTGTACCACGAATTTACTCTGTCGTCTACCATGGATTGTGGACATGCAATATCATGCAGGAACTGAGCCGAGCATGTGAGGATTCAGATTAGTACTATAAAGAATTTCCTGATCTGTGAGACAATTTAAAGAATGACTGGAACATATACATTTGGGAACAATATTTAAAACACAGGCTTCCATTTCTATTCTTGTAATTTGAACACTTTTAGGGTAGTTGTCACCTCTAATTAGCAGGGAACTCCCACTAGTCATGCATTTAGTTATCAAAGTGACTCCAGTGGCAGCAGTCCAAGCCCAATTAGTAACTAACTAAAAGTACTACAAACTAGGCTCTTTTCTTTTACTGGTAAATGAAAATCAAGTGCATAAATGAGAACAAAATCAAAATGCTTATAAACAGCGATCTTAAATCAGTGTGCAGTAGGCATATGTTGCTGTTAACTTCCTGAAGTATAACTTTTTGGATGTGAGCATATGTATCTACCACTAAGAAAATGGTTTTGTGACTATTACCCTTCACTTGTTTTCCCAGGACTGAGTAAGTATGTACACGGCTCTGAACAATTAACTATTTGATATTCGTATTCCAGGTTTATCTCCTTTCACTATTACTAGCAAGTACATTAGATTATTTTTGTTGCCAGCATAGCAATGACCCTCAGTTGTTTCCAGATTCTCTTAGCATGTTAATATTTCTTATGTAATCACACTCTGTGAGCTGTAAAAGTATTTCTAACTGTGTATAGAGCAACAGAACATGTTTCATATTTGAGTTGCATCATTATAATGATGGCCCTAAACACAAAACATCCAGTGTGAATGAATCTTCCTTTTACCTTACAGACGTTTGATTCAGTCCCCAAAAGCTTAAATCAGTAGTAACTTCTACTATTATTATTATTATTATTGCTATTA
>NW_010145391.1:0-4232 GCF_000699245.1 Pterocles gutturalis | reverse complement strand
CAGAGGAGGGTCTCCGGCTGGCGAGGAGGGCCGGGCTGCCCTGTCACAGAGCAGTGCCGGGCGGCGGGGCTACCGCAGCCAAGCGGGATGAGTTCTCGCCCACAGTGCCGCAGCCGCGGCAGCAGCAGCTCACCGACCAGGACACCTCATCTGTCCTCGGCAGCAGCCTCGTCCCGTCACTTTCCCCACGCTTCTGCCCAACCACCCCCTTCCACCGCACGCCGGGGGCTCGGGAAGGGGTACCCCAGGAACCCCGGGATGCAGCTGTGCGCATCGCCAGACACACGCCCCTTGCACCTACCGCATGGTGCAGAGCCAACGGGGCTCCTGGGGCCGTTGCTCTGCTGCAGCGATCTGACCCAGAACATGGCCAGGCGAGGAGCTAATGGTACTGGGATAAGGCTGGAGATCCAAAGGTTCTTCGTTTCCCATCATGTACTCAGGCTGTTACAACTTGAAGTTATAGATAACTTTTAACTTCTTTCATCCATCAATGTTCAGAATTGGACAGGCCTGAATGGGAATTTTTATTAAAAACTCTTAGTACAGAAATAAGCCAAAATATAAAATCCAGGTGAAAATATAAAATCAAACTGTAAAATACCACAGAATTTGTCATGGGTAAAAATTATGGAAAACTTGTATTTGTTTCCATTGAGACACAGCTTTGAGTTGTACTAGTCCTAGCTCCACCAGGCAATTATTTAAAAACTAAAATTCTCAAACATGTTACAGTTTTTGCTTACCTTTAGGTCTTGGATACTATGAATACAGTTTGCCTTTCCCTAATCCCCCAGTGGGGTAATAGAGGCCAGCTAAATCCATTCTTTCAAATAACATCTCAAATCCCATAAGTGAACAGTTAAAAGCAGCATGGAACAGTCTTCTTTCTGAAAATGCTTGTCATATTTTGGCATCTTCTCATAAAACGAGCAAAAATGGTCCATTTGGTCTGATTGGGACACACAAATTCCCAGAAATTCTTTTTTTTAAGACACCATTAAAATACAAAAACATCTCAGAATACCTTGTTGCTCATTAAAGTTCAGAGGAAAAGAGTTTATTTTATGTTTCCCTGTCAAGAAATAAATGGAGACGGAGATCTCAAACTACATCCAGCTTGCACCATGCCCTTCTTTCCTAGCCAGGGTTCCTCACTCATCTCTCCTGAGAAGCAGGGCAAGTCTGTTTGAAAAGAAGCAATGAAGTTGGTACTTCAAGACCCCCGCAGTCTGGGAGGTAGAAGTTAAAACACCATTATCAGGTAGAACGAGCCAAAGAGAAGAACAGAAAAACCTCAAGACAGATGTTTCCGTGTGCTTGTGAAAGTGTGGATAAAGCAAGGAAGGGAAACAAAGGTTTGTAGAGTGCATTCTGAGAAAAGCACTGGTCTGCCAAAGGGATGGAGAGTGACATTTCCATTGCTGCAGAGATGGGGATAGGAGAGCAACAAGTAGTGTTAGGAAAGTAAATACATAAACTTCTATCTCTCATTTTAGACAAGAGGCATAGAAGAGTGCTCCTGCACCTGTACAGCCTGAAAAGCACAAAGTGCCACACTGCAGTTTTGTGCTGTTACTGCAAAGCAGCAGGCGTGTTAAACATCAGCATAAGCAAGACAGACAAGTCTGCAGCTCAGCCCTGAGCATGTTTATGTGCTCCCGATACGAGAATAACCGAAATAGTGGCTTCTGCGGAATGAGGTGCTTTTGCAGGGTTATGGCTAAGTAGGATTGTGACTTCAGAAGGTGTTGGAGGAGTGAAAACTGGCAATGACACCGGCAGAACTAAGCTTTTCATACTGACTGATTATCAGCTTTCTTCATTTCCTATTACTAATCAAATCAGAGGAAGAGACCAAAATTGTCACATCACAGCCGCTGCTGTGGGCCCTGGCTGGGGAGCCACTGCTTTCTCAGGGGGGAGCAGTCTGTACACAGGCTGTAGCCCTCAGCCAGAGCTCTGAGAAGGCAGAGGAAGGATTGATGTTGTCTTCATCAGGGAGTGGTTCTTCCTCTGATCAACAGTTTGCCAACCAACCCATATGGAGCTATAAATAGAGTCCCTTATATGACCGAAAACAAAAGCTCTAGGTGCAAGAGTCACATGGGAGTGTTGGGAGGCTAGAAAAGACTGAAGAACAGAAGTACTACCATTGGCTTTGCTCACTGACTTCAGCATTTCTGCATGTGTTTTGGAGCCTGTGGTTGTTGTAAAGCCCTGCACTCCTGGATACTAGGAGGATCAAGAAGATAAATACTCTTTTTTGCCCCAAGTTTCAACCTGCGTAAGTAACCAGCATTCCCTGCTCATGTTCAATGGGTTTGAATTCAGAAGCATTGGTATAACATATATGCAGAGATAAAAAGGCAGTCTGCATCTCCACGTGCTGTGATAATTGCAATCCACACATTGGTTATCAAACTCCAAATAGTGAAAGAAAAATATTCAAAAACTCTTCTGGTTATGGGAGTATGTTGCTGTTTGGCAACTGTAGTGTACAATAGTCAAATCCTCAAAGCCTCCTGTTACAATCAGAAGCATACCCAAGTGTGGCACTATTTTTTTCACTAAAGATTAACTGCAGACACCTCTGCTGTAAATAAACAATTAGACATTTCTACAGCAGCATCAAAGGTGGTAGAATGCAAATAACAGCAAGTTCTCGTTGTCTTTTGTCATCTTCCCTTAAATTTCTTGTGCAGTCTTCAATGATAGTTACTATATGCTTTTATTACATTATTCACAGTTCTTGCTGCAAAACACTGGGAACCTTTTTTCTTCTTTGTACATGACAACAGTAAATGTCATCTTTCTAACTGATCAAATTTACTGAAATTTCAGTGATATAAAAGGCTTTAGGAGACAAAAGTAATAAATCAAAATAACTATAGATGGAAATTAATAAAAAAGAATCAGATTTGGGGCGCCTCAGACAAGTAAAACTGGCAGTGAAAATCCTGCAGTTAAATGCCACATTGTTAGGCCCATAACTGTTGGGGACAAAAAAGATTTTGGAAGTCACGGACATTGTCAGTGAGTCCTACAGCACCCATTGCCACAAAGGGTTAGTGTTACTGGCTTCCACTTCTTCTAAATTAGCAGTCCTTCAGGACTTCCTTCTCCTCTGGAATTAGTGTTATCCCTGCCACCCACATGGAACAACTTCTGTCAAAGATCGAACAGTACAAGATGAATGAGGTATCCAAATGAAAAAGCAGATATTCAGATGAAGATAAGAAAGGAGGTTAGAGTAGGTGGGATTTACATCAGGCAATATTGTACATGTTTTGATGCAAACACACTGTTCTAAATATTGCATGGCTGAGAAAAAAAAATGAAATTAATGCAAATTGTGAGTTTCAAGAGGCCAATAGACAATACTGAGAGGTGCGTTGGGCAGAGGCTTGCTCTGTTCTGAAGCTAGCAATAGGCAGACAGCAGAAATAGGGAGCTGAAAAATCACAGTCTTGAAAGTCTGAGTCACTCCTTAAGAACACCAGTGTTACTAATTCTTCTTGTATTTTTAGTGGCATTATTTAGTATTCTCATTATTAGAAAATGAGGAATAATTTACATGTCTGTTTGGAGGTTAACTTGGTTTTACAGCAGATTTACAAAGAGATTGTGATTCTAAATCACATATAAGTGAAGGACAATTTGCAATATCATCTAATGAGACAGCTAAGACACATGAAGGCTGATTTGGCTTTATAAATTAATTATGCTTCATATCTGGAAAATGCAGGCAGAAAATGAGGTCAGTAGTATGGAAGGTGAAGATGTACATAGTAAAATGGCAAGAAGTGCACAGTAAAGGATGTCAGCAATTCTTAAGCATTTGAGAGCTTATATAAATTAAACAAATAAAGCTTTCTTAAAAGCATTATGTAACTGTTGTGTCCTCTTTCAGATTCAGGTATAGTTTCTGATTTAGGACCCAGCTTGATAGTGTTAAGACAAAACTGTTAAGTTTCTGCCTAAGCTAGAAAATGGATGTTTTATAAGAACACATGCACTATCATGTTGGTGTGCAGTTAAACGGTGTAGGTACCTGAAGCAAGTGATGGAAGTTGCAATATGTCTCCTCAAAGATCTGGTCTCCAGATCCTGGGTTTGCTTGATTCTTGAGGAGGGTGGATAAAATACATACTTCCAGTATCCTGGCATATTAAAAATACTCATTTTGAAATACGTTAAAACAGCTTGACCAACCTGGTAGCCTTTTATGA
>NW_010145390.1:0-9997 GCF_000699245.1 Pterocles gutturalis | reverse complement strand
GATTCTATGATTCTATGATTCTATAATCTTTGTTCTCTGACTCTCTCAGATCCAGACGATTTTTGGGTTATAACCTGTTGAGACCCTTTCCCTCAGTTTCAGAAACAAATGCTGCACATATGTAGTAACTGTCATACTTCTTTGTCAAGAAGTTTTTGGGTGTCTCTAAAAAGGCTCTCCTGCTTGTTGCTTATATGCAAAGACTTAGCATATTGCAATAAAAATCCTCACTGCTTTTCTCCTGTGAAAAAGGCCGTATATGCAGCAGATGATAGGCTATCAAGGAAAATTAGTCAGATTAGGAATTGTGTCTGCTTTGGTTGAGAGACGGCAAAGAAATATTGGCTTGAGTGGCAGATGATATATAAGATAGGATGTCTTCTTTTGTTTAAGGAAAAATAAATCTTAGAGTCCCATTATCCCATCATTTCCAGGCTAGTCTCATAAAAAGGTCAAAGGACTATCATTTGTTCTGCTGTGAATTACATATTTATGTTCAAATCTATTGAACATTAAGAAAAATAAAAAAAACAACCCCCCCTCAAAAAAAAAACAAAACCAAACCACCCCTGATTTGTCAGGAATTTCTGTTTCTGCTCAAGACAACTTTGTCACAGTGGTTACAGTTCTGTTACTCCCCTGCATGCCAAATCAATCAGAAAAGCCTGAAAAAATAATCAAACACACATTTTAGAAAGATTATTCTTTGTACTAGCCCACAAGATTCTTTAAATAGCAAATTCCACATTAGGTTTTTCTAAACTTCTGTTCATGTAGCACAATTACATTAGATTTGAATAGGCTACATACAGTAGCTTTTTATTTTTGTAAAGTACTATCAGACCAGTCAGAACCAGACAATATAATTAGCATTTCTTATTCCCTGGACAGTCCCAGTAAGGCTGTTACTAACTTTGATAACATCATGGAGAATGACTCAGATACACTTACTTTTCCATTGTAATTAGGTACATAATTTCTATCATGAAATAAGGTAGATAATTAATGCCTCATAGTTTGTTTAAAATATGTAAATCTTATTAACCCTTTCAGATACTTTTACAGAAATTATAAAATCAGACTGAAGTGTAAAACTCTAATTGCTGGATATCAATTATAAAAAGGTGTATCTTTTGCTAAGATGCTAAAGTGAACTTCAAGAAGAAGCTTATGTAATGGGGCAGGACAGGAAATTTAGACTCTGGCAGAGAACAGTGTGAAATCAAGACAGAAGGCAATGCCCTTTAACAAAGGGACTTTGGCTAAGAATACAGAGGACTTGCTTCCTAGAAGCAGATGCAGGTGTCATAATGCTCACCATTGAAAGCCCTGCTTTTTCAGACCTTCATCTGTCTCACGGCACTAACGGTTTGGCATCTGCCAAACCTCATCCATATGGTGAGATTTAAGCACATAGGATGGCATTTATGGAAGACAGCATGTGAGTCTTGTCTTCAGCTAGCTAGTAGAAAATGTGAATAGTCATTTGTGTGGTTTTAGAAAAAAATCGTAGCTTTCCCTGGGAGATAGATTTCCAGATTTAAACTATTTGGCTCTTTAACCACAGATAATTTCCTGGAAAAGCCTAATCCCTTTATTGCAAAAATTCAGCCTTTTATTTAGGGATTCAATAAAGCTGGTTTTTGATGCTCTCCTGTCTTCACAGAGAGCCAAAAATAAAAGACATTGTGGCTATGTTTATAGTGCCTGCTGGGGTTCAGTGCAAATTTACCTAGACTAGGATTTAAGTGAGCTAGCTCAAGTATTGGATGTGGTCTACTTGTGAGTGTGGATCTCTTTGGTAGGTAAATCAAGCCCTGTGTGTTGAAATTCTGTGCAAGATGGTGAACAAAGAGGTTGGATACTGATGTCAGAGCCATTAGGGACTTGCAAATATATTGAGAGGCAGACAGTGCAAAAACAAATGACTTGGATCCCAAGAGCAATGGCCATTCCTGAATGGCCTTCTTCAGACTTGTAGTCAGGCACATATATAGCACTATACACAGCAAGAGAGACTTGGGACTTGTGTCAAGATCATCAGATGTAATGTGTAGCTAACTCTTATTGACAAAGAGTCTAAATGTGGTCCTTGGATAAACACCTTGGTCTCTCCCTTTAATCATCCAAAGACAGAACATGTCAGTAATGTATGTTGACCTTCAAACAGCCTGATTTCACTTAGCTTAAGCTGAATTTGTTTAGGCAGGTTTGGATTGGTAGTCAGTAACAACTTATTAAACCAGAAGGTGCTACTGAATGTGAGTGGTGGTAGTGAGATCTGACACTGTATTTGCTCTTAGCTATCTTTCTGGGTTTGGAAGAAGTATAAAACAGTAGTTTTGCCCTTGATTGTCTTTCAGTCAAATCATGTAGCTTTGTTGGGGCTATATTCCTCATATTTTACCACAGTCATCTGAACATTAAACATATTTAGTCTGTTGAACTAGCCTTTCCAGCAGTATGAGGCACTCCTAGAAGGCAGTCATTCCACTTCTTTTAGAGCGGGACAAACTGCCTTGTGGAGCTGTCTGTCTACCTCTCTCTTTCTCTGTTATCCATATGGGAGTCTGGACTGTTAGGTAGGTAAGTACACCTGGTCAAACAGGTAGCTTTAGATAACAAATGAACAGAGGTGAATCCATCAGAGATATCATTTTTTTAAAAAATTGAGAAATAAAAATAGGAATCCATAAGGTCGTACTTTTGTATAATAACAAACAATTGGCAAATAAACTGCTAAGGAAAGAGTCTGCTAGTATTGTTTTAAGTTCTTAACAAATTAAAATTATTGAGAATGGAAGTAAAGAGAGTGCTCCACTCATTGTTTAAAACTTTTATCAAGATGGCAAATCAAATATCTTTTAATGTGTGCTTATGGGATTTAATTTGCTAAAATAACTTCTCTGAAATTCCTGGAATAAGGCGGCTAATAAACTGAAATGATTCAATGTTGCCAAAAGGAACAGCTCTTTAAACATTAGACTTGAGAATTTGCGTGGGCTGGAGAAAAACTTAAAGGGTCATATTGTCTTCATTGTATTTAAATTTGAATTCTAGGGACAGAGTCTTCTAATATAGAGGTGTTATAGTTTTGAAAGAACTGAGATAAAGGAAAGTGAAAATATTTACAAACAGAGCCTTCTTACATAAGAGAGAGAAAACAATAACGTATATAAGTGTAAAGTAAATGTTTCTATTTCAAATGTTGTCTGCCAGAGTGTACAAAATATCAGATATTCAAAGATATGTAAACTGATTGCTTACCTGACTCCATATGGTAAAGAGTTGCTCCTTGTTGTAGAAGTCAGCACAATAATCACAAGTATGTGCATAAGTAGAAAGGAATGTACTCAGTTCTGTAACATAATTTTATAGCTCATGACTTGTCCTTGGCTGCATGCTGATTTGAATAATGTCCTGCTAAGAAGGGGCTGCTTGCATAAGAAGAAGCTGCAAGTAGATGGAGGCATCAGATATTGCACTTTAGTTCTGAGAGAAGGTGCTCTGATTGTCACAGGAATGGCAGTTCTCCTCCTCTTGGGTGATGATCTTGTGCTTTTTTGATGTTGTCTTCCTCCCATGAAGCCTTGTTAGGTCTGGCATGCAGTTCAGCTACATATGAGCACTTGCACTCACATTTCCTTTGTGGAAGCAAGGATAATCAGTGGAGCAGCAACAGGAGCATATTACTGACCGATCTGCGACCGGGTAGATAAAACTTCCTGACAACTAGAATCAAAATTTGCTAGCTGTGGCTTCCCTTATAGGCTACAGTGTTGATTAGAAGGGCCTCTTCATGGGTGAAAATCTTGTCCCTGTCTCTCCTTATTTTTCAATATCCTACGGTGGTGGCAGCCTTGGACTGAGAATGTACAGTCTGCTCTCTGGAGATCAGGGATCTCCAATTCAGATAATGGTCACTAAGAGTGGAGAGGGTTGCATGAAGAACATGTCCACCATTGTCCAACAAGTGGTTTCTGTGTCAGACCAATAATTTTTTTCTCTGAGCAAAGCAAATTCTTTCACTTGCCATCTCTCCTACTCAGAGCAGACAAACAGGTAACAATTGCTGAATTTCCTTTTTTTTTTTTTTTCTGCAGAGCCCTGAAAATCCTCAGAAGTAGAACAGAAATATAATCAAACTCCTGGGTCTTGGAGGTGTAACACTGGAACCTGTTTCCAGTTCCCTGTGTAAAGTAACCTCAGAAGTATATTCTGCCTTCATTGAGATCAGTCAGTCAGTCATTTTTTTACCCAGGCCTATAGGAAGCAGAATGTACAGTTTGTACCCACCTTAGGGTGATCCTGTAATCTCAACAACTGTATGTCCTGAATGCACACCAGCACGAGTTCAGGAAGTTCACATGTTCTTCTTCCACAAGAGGACCACTTTCTTGCAAGACTCCTGAATAAGGTCACGGAAAGGTTTTTGAGACTTTAGGGTATGCTTAAAAAGTGTGACACACCATACCTCCCTGCCACAGTGCTGAATTCAGCTGCTACATCCTGGAGTAGTGGGCCTTTTGCGCTGGAGTCTCCACTAAACTCTTCCCCAGTCTCAAGTATGAGGTTGGAGCACCAGAGCAGAGCAAAATAGACAAGGCAAAATCGTGGGACTGCTGACTGATGCTACACTCATATGCTTGAGAAGTGATTCAAATGCTTAGATGATGAGTACAGGTTGAGAGTCTGTTTAGCACAGAAAAATACAGTGAAATGAACAAGTAAGACACATATACAAAAGAAAAAACATTTAATTTCTAACAATACCAAACAGAAACTAGGCAAAATATCGTGACTCTTGGAGAAGAGCACTGAGAGCACTGAAAATTTCTGATGAATATTTGTTTCTGTTATTATAAATGAACAAATGATATCAAGCAAACTGCAGTAATACAAGTGAATTCCCTATGCTGCAGTATAGATGGCTAAAATTCTGTTAAAATCCAACAAGTTGCATGCTTCCACAAATATGTAAAGTTAATCTCTATGTAGTGCACTGAGGAAAGCAAGTCAAGTTTCTAGTCAGGCTGCTTTTAAGCATTTATTAAAGCAGCACAAGAATCTCAATGGGTACCTCACGTTAGTAGAATGTGCAAATTTGAGGACCGACTCTGGTCTTGTGATTCTTATGCTGAATCAACAAAAAATAACATATTTTTTTGGAAATGATAGGACTTATAAATCCAAGCATCCCTATATTTTGGCATCTGATTTACTTTCTGAACTCCAGCTGAATAGGTCTGATAGATCTCATACTGATTTAAGGAATCTTAGATATTCACTCAAACAAAGACCGTAGGGTTCAGTTCAGTGTTATAATATAGACTTCAATGTAATTTGTGATGACCTAGGGAATGTCCCCAGCCCTTCACAAACTGCTGCATGGGTCTTGAATAGTTCCTGCATTGTATTTTCCAGGAATATTGTGTGGGGATATTTCAGATGCACAGGCTCCTCTCTGTAGCCATCTGAACTGAGATATCTTCATCTGTGAGGAAACACTTGTAGCTCAGGTTGTATAACTAAACATATCTTCAAATAGATGGCTCAGCAGCATCCATTTGCCTGATTTAGGGGGAATTCTATACGTTGTCAAAGTGTACATGCAGGGATGTGCTTATCAAGCCCTAGAAATCTGCACTGTGGATGCAGAACTAATGCACAGCTATGTGACAAGTGTGACTGGCAGTGATTAAACTGGTAGGAACAAACCAACTTGCTATGTAAGCATATCCAGAGAAGGTAAAGGCTGCATTACAGTATGAAGATAGTCATGAGATAGCTATGAGGATCGTGAATGGTACATGATCATAATGCTATACAAGCAGAAACACATTTTCTATCTGTAGAAAATAGGAAATTAGAGCCACACTTTTCTTTTAAATAAATGGCTTTATTCCATTTCCATTTCCTCCTCCTGGTTTTCAGTTTACTCATTCCTCCTCCTGGTTTTCAGTTTACTCATTGCTTTCCACTAGTGCGCAGCTTTCAGAGCTTGTCATCCCTTGTTAACGCATTTAACAAGCAGTTGCCTCAGTGGCATCCATCAGGTCTGGAAGGAATAATCTGTTTTATGGCAGGTCTTACACAACTTTTGTTTGTGAGGGGTGGTCATGCTTGAACTAAAGCCACGTCAGAGACACCACTGCCACTGCACTGCAGGGGATCTAGGTCTACATCTGTACTGGCAAGGATAAAAAAACAAAATAAGGGCTTGGGCTCAACCACTGTGCTCCAGCTGTCCAAACTGTTCAGCTGTTAGCATGCTTCCTGCAATATTTTGGCAGATGCCAGTTAGGATTTCCCCAGCCAATTCCAGAGCTTGCCTTGGAGGACAGCACAGGCTGGGGATTTTTCCTGAAAGGCAGTTCCCTACTCCCAGTCCCATGCAATTAACACTCAGCATCATGGCCAGGGCATAGGAGTGCCGTGGCCTTTTTATTTATTGGTTTGAATGCAGCATAACATACATAACTTCTGTCCCTCCCTGGTACAGATCAGCCATTTCCCTTCAGACCTTTGTTGCAGTTCCTATCAAAACATGGAGATGGTAACCTAAAGTTTACTAGTGGTCAAAAAAAACATTTTACACATCTTTTTTATTTAAAGATTTTGGGGGGGACTACATTTTAACCACATCTTTCTACTCCTGATGTCAGGTGCTTTTCATGCCACTGGTCACCCGCTCAAGGCCTAAAAGCTCCAAGTGAGATCAACAGAGAACCATGTTAACTTCTCCTCCCCTGTGGTGGTGTCAGTGTAACAACAGTTTGTTTCCAAAGCAGAAATCTGAAAGTCCTTTGAAAGTGAGCTGGATAGGTAAGTCTAAAATGCTTAACCACTACAAAGGCTATTAAAGTTCTGTTATGCATTCTGAGTGATCTTACCAGTATTAGTATCTTGCTTCAGAGACATGAGAAAAGTGAACCTACAGCTTTAGTAAACTAAAGAGGGTGCGTTTTCAAGATGAGAAGTAAAATTCAGAAAGACTGTTCTAAAAAGAGGAAAAAAAAAGTGTTGTCAACAAGTAAGTGGAAACCCTTGGTAAAGACCCAGCTGGAAATTACAGGCAACTCCCTTCAAAAGCCAGTTAATTCCATAATTCCCCTTGCCAGTACTAAAACCCAAGAAAACTGTAGCAAGCAGGATAGCAACTCAGTACTTACTATCCCCTGCAACTGCAGTGAGTCCTGTTCAGCTTGGGTCTTCTTGGGAGGGAAGGCTTTAAGGGAGCTATTGCCTGGAATGAAGAAGAGGAATTTCTAAGTCTGCCTAAACTTCAAGTAGCCTGAAACTGCAAGGGGCTGGAACAGCAGTTCAGTAGGCTGTCAAATCTTTCCCCAAGATTTTTCTCTTTCCTGGACAGCAGCATATTGAAAAGTTTCAGATCTGGAAAGAGAGTGAGATTCCCAGCACCTAATAATTGACTTAATTCCTATCCAGAGCACAGTGTAGGGGTGTTCTCATATACCTGCACACCTGCAGTTCTGTGGGCTGAGGTGCAGGCACAGGGCAGGAGGGACAGGGATTTAAGAGAGTAGATTTTGGGTAGATATATACTCTGTTCTTCTATCCCCCAAAGCTCTAAAAGGCAGTATCCCTACTCTAGGAAAACTAGTAGAATTATTAGCTCCACAGACTTTGAAGGCTTTCTGATCTCTTAATCAGACATCTATCACAGCACTGGCTGGATACCCTCTTTTGTGAACAACATATTTGAAGTTAGAGATGGCCTTTGAGAAAGATCTTTTAGGTGTGCTCTCCAAAACATCACATCATTATCCTTCAAAACTCACTTCCACTTCCACTTGCATTGCTGGATCTGAGTTTTCTCTTGCTCATACGAGGGTGCAGGAATGTAGATTCTGGAATTAGGTGGGTGAGGGAGAAGTTTTGGTGACAAGGTGATATACATGGGTAGAGATTTGCCCATCTCATCCCCCAGTTGGGGGACCCATAACAATAATAGGAGTTTTTCCCAGGTCTTAAGAAGCTCCTACTTAAGTTAATTGTTATGAGGGTGAGAAAAAGGCACGTTTTTGACCAAGACTCTTGTTCCACACTGACAGGACTCTGCAACTCTTCAACACATGCTCTTTGCTTGGATTTATTTTTAGTAAGGTTCTCTTAATTTTTTGTTCATTTTTTTACCAAATATCTTTTCATTAAACTAAATTAAACTGTCAAAGAAGGCAGATAAAATCAGTTTGATATTTGCAGTGAACTGTAAGACATTTCACTCTGTTACTTTAACTAAAAAATGGACAAAGTTAAAGGAACAGAAAAAAGGTCCTGGAATATAACAGATCTATGAGCTATCTCTAAGAACCGCTTCCAAAAAAAACCTCCCTTCCATCAATTGCTTTTAAATACAAAGGAGCAGAAGAAACACTTTCAGCATTTCACAGAAGTGAGTATGCAGGAGGAATAAGTTTAGAAATGTTAAGAACTCAAATTCAGACTCCTTGATGTTAACAGCTTTTCTTGCCAAGAAAGACCTTTTTTCTCTACTTCGGATAAAAATCCCCACTATACATATATACAGCTAACATGAGACTCTTTTCCTAGATCTGATGCAGTTTGGACAGGAGAGTTTAACTGCAGTGTGTTGCATATATTTTCTGCTCCTTGGTGATCAGAAGGAATTAAATTAAACTAACCTCCACTATCCCCCCTTCCTTTTCCCCTTCCCCGTGAAATGGGTTGATGGGTGAGAAAACAGAGCCCAGTGTATTGGGTCGAGATGAGCATTTTGGTTTCTTTGGTCCTGACACTTACAGGATGTAGGTATGTATGGGAAGAATAGGAGCCCCAGGGACTAAGGAGGAAAGACAGAGGAGAATGGTTTCTGCTGGAAGCTCAAACACCAGAAGTCTGACATATTCACAGTACTTCTGTTAGATAGTTCAGTAGAGAAGGACAATATTTAAGGCCCAGCATATTCTGCCTTCTGATGGAAGAAAAAGATGAAAAAGATGCACATGGTCTTCTCGTAACAGGTCTTGCTCTGCTGTGAATATGGGGAGGCTGTGGACTTGCCGTCTTTCAGTACTGCCCACTGTATATCTGCATGTGGCTACTGCCAGCGTGACACATATCCACTGTCTTTTAGTGGTGCTTGATCCATTGCAGGGAGGGACTGATATGATGCTCAATTATTGTATTTCTTTCTGCCCTGTACACCGGGGTACTGGTTTTAAGCAACATTCAAAAACATTTGTTGATGGTTCCATTTTTACAGTGTTTCAGTCTTGCTCAGTATACTAAAATCACATGAAAACCAAGCCACATACGCCTATTTCCAAACGGTGTTTGTCATGGTCTGCACAGTACATGAAGTTGATAGCAGCCAATGTATCTTTCCAGCTCAATAACTCAGTCATCAGAAGATCCAGCTCTATTTTTTTTTTCAAATTCTATCTGGAGTTGTAATGCACTTAGTAAATTTCTGTCCTTTCAGAAACACAGTTTCATTTTTGCCAAAATAAGCACTAAAAATACTAATGCAGGTCAAGTAGTTTACTGTTGGTATGACTGTCGTGGTTTATAAAGCCAGGGGGACAGTTTTTGTTAAACACCTGGTAGGCTGAGGCAGGGACAGGGAGGGTTTCACTCACCACTTAGGGTCACAGGCAAGAAACCAACACGACTTGGGAAGAACAGGAAAACAATTGAATTTATTAACTATTTACAACAAGAAGCAAGATACTGAGAGAGAGAGAACCACATCTTAAAATGCACTTCTCCCCTACACCTCCCTTCTTCCCAAAGCCCAAAGGCTTTGTTCTGTACCTTCTCCCCCCTCCTCCGGCAGCACAGGGGGGCAGGGAATGGGGGGTGCAGTCAGTCCGCTGCTCCTTCCTCCTCAGGGGAGGGCTCCTCACAGTCGCAGCTGCAACATGGAGTCCCTTCTCACAGAAGAGTCCTTCTCAAGAACTACTCCAGTGTGAGTCCTTTACCAAACGGGGCCACAGTCCCCCGACGACTGCCC
>NW_010145389.1:0-2841 GCF_000699245.1 Pterocles gutturalis | reverse complement strand
AGCGAGATGATCTGGAGCCAAAGGAACCTAGAACCAAAAAAAGGGACGATCTTCCTGGGGGTCCTCACCTATACACTGGGCATGACGTGTATGTTATGGAATAGATTATTGGTCACTCTGGTTCTCAATCTAGTAACCGAAGAAGAAATCCTGGGCTAGTAGCTGTGGCTGTGCCCTCCCAGCCCCCCCCGCCCTGTCTGTGAAGAGCAGAGAAGCTGAAGGACCTTGAAGTATCCTAGCAATAATTATAAACATCCCTTTCTTGTCAGCTTTTCTTCTGAGCACAAATCCAAAACACAGCCTCTTGCTAGCTATTATGAAGAAAGTTAACTCTGTCTCTGCTTAACCCAGAACAACAAAACATATCATACATCTCCATTGGCTGCATCCAGAGAGCAGTTAGAGCTGTAGCACAGGACAGTAGG
This sequence comes from Pterocles gutturalis, assembly GCF_000699245.1. Lineage (NCBI taxonomy): Eukaryota > Metazoa > Chordata > Aves > Pterocliformes > Pteroclidae > Pterocles > Pterocles gutturalis. Next base: position 2,416 of record NW_010145389.1, on the reverse strand, counting down.
CACCAGTTTTCAGAGATTAATGATAAATGTGCATTTAACATATGTACAACAAGAGTATTTTAAGAGTCTCTCCCAGAAAAGCTGTGTTTAATACAGATGCATCTATTCCCACCTTGGGCATTCAAAATATTTTTGTGTCATGCTTGGCTTCTTTGTTATGCTGGAGGCAACCTGTTAACTATGGTGTTATCATTTTATGTTAAAATATATCTGTATAGGTTTGATATAATCATTAATTTTTAAGATACATGATTATGAAGCATTGCAACTAGCAGAAAAAATCTTGCCTAAATCAAATCTGTGAGGGAGGTTTGAGGATCTTCTTACTCCATTTATGTTGGAGGACGAGTGAACCAGATTTCATGTGAAGCTGAACTACCACAGTAAGACAGAAGCCTCTTTTCTCCAGGTGGCAGAAATAAAGCTGTAGTTGCATTATTCCCAGCACCAGACATTTCTTGCTTTAAACAGGACCACAGGGAGAAGGAGAAGAAAGGTGCAATGGCTCCTAGCAGGTTTAAGAATGGTGTCTTTTCTGTACATTTGTTGCTTTAAGTTCTCATTGAAGAGATTTCCTTTGACTGAGAGATGAGTCAGGAAGAAAATTCCTTTTCTTAAGAAGATACTTTAATAGTTTCTTTACAGTGATCCAAAGATGAGATGGCTTTACCATTATCCACCTAGACATTGTATCTTAAGAGGAGAGCTCTGCTCTGAAAGGCCATACCTTAATTATTTTTCTTTTTTGTGACCTTTTGTGACTGTCCTTAAAACTCATCTAACAACAGAGAGATAATAAGAGGGTTTGGATGGACACTGGTGCTTTGTTTGACCTGGTGACAGCTGGAGGTGGACAATATTCTGGTGCCTGCCACTTGAGATGAGGTTTGGATGCCCAGGAACTGGCCACTCTCCTTCCACCAAACTAAGGTCTGTTCAGGGTTAATGGCAACAGGTGATAAACCTGGGGTGAAGACTTTCCCGTTGCAGGCAAAATCTGTGCTGAAGTCTTGGAGCACGAGCACAGTGGTGCAGCAATCACCGCTGTAACTCCAGTGACCTCCTAGCCTGTGCTTGTCCTAATTCAAATACTACCTGATTCTTGGCGATCTTCCAGCCATGTAACTTTCAGCTGTGTACTGAGGATGTTTAAAAGGCGCCAGACTTCTTGAGTGTCTGCAACTAACAGAGGTATGAGGCAAAAAAGTTGGATGTATGGGTGGGGTAAAGTTGCCTAAACATCCATTTTGAGTGCCATTTTTTATGTTCTTGACTATCCCACTGGGCAATCAGCTGCTTCTCAGGAAAGATGTGGATCTTCTGCAGCTCGTATATAATCTCTTTCAGGTCATGCAGATATTTTGGAAATCCCACAGCATCTAAAATAGAGCTAGAACTCTATGTTCAGGAACCTACAGTCCTGTGTGTAGTGGGGGGAAGGCTTAATGGGGAGACTCACCATTATGCACGAAATGTTTATCTACTTCAAATTTAACATCTCCTGAAAAGCAGAAAGAATCTAGCCCCCTTTGCTACCTGTGAGAGGAGCTACGTTACAAAGCTTTTTCATATTTTGTTTTTGCTTATTTAACATCTCTGGGGAGAGCAGGTGGAGGTACTGAACAGCCTCATAAGCAGGAGGTCGTGACTCCACAACACGCCCTTTCCACCACTGGACTTTCTCTGTCGGTGGATCAAAGTTCATGGGCATTTTTGGGGGCAAGGAAGGGAAATATTTTGTTTTCCCTCTGTCTCTGCTTGCAAGGGCCTGTTGAAAGCTCATTTCTGACAGCAATTACAACTGCTTTGGCTTTTTTGGCACAGGGATGTGCTGTCAGATGAGGCCTGGATTTTGGATTCTCATGCCTGTTCCTGAAAGAACAAAACCATGAGTGAAAACACTCTATCTGAAAGACTTGGGGAAGCACCAAAATAAACACAAATAATTGAGGACAGACTCGTAGAGGCCCAAACCACATGCATTGTCATTCTGTTGGCCCAACAAATGGTATCTCATCATCACCTACTCTGTCTAAATAAAGCCATCTCCCCATGAGAACATCTGACCCAGAAACTGCACAGGCACAGACTGAAGCGTGCTGCATTATTCTCCTCCCGCTTTCCTCATCAGTGTGGTTCAAAAATAGGCTTCGACGAAGAACTAGGGGGTGAGGAAGGTGAACTTCTTCCCCTCTCCCTGACTTGCCCATCTTGCCAGCTTGCCGACCAAGGGGAGAGCTGTCCTTCTGCAAGTCGCCGTCCTGGCTCCCCTGCCCGCAGCTGCCTAAAATGGAGCGTAAAGGCAAATGTCTCCCTCGGCTGCACCGAAAGTTATTTTAAGGCACGTTTTCTCTCCAGCACTCATTGCACCGGTACCTCCGGCTTTCAAAGGGAAGCAGCGGCTCCCGCTCCCCGG
>NW_010145388.1:6514-10747 GCF_000699245.1 Pterocles gutturalis | reverse complement strand
AACTTTAAGTTAACTTTAACACACGACACCTCCACAGACACCTAAAACTAATAATAAATCTAAGCCATTGATAACCCTTCGGAAGGTGAGACCTATGGATATTTCTACTTGGAGGTAAGTTTTCCACAGTATGAGAAAAGAGATAAGAACTCATTGCATTTTACAGCCTACAGAACAAGGAAAGTACACTCCAAATAAGCTATCAAGTTATCTTCTGTAGTTCCACATAATTGCAGCCTTCCAGTCCTTGTTTCCCTCAAGTTGCAATACTCAGCTTGCTCCTGACATGAGAAAACTGCAGTTTCAGGCTTTCTGTTTTAGTCTTGCCCACAGATCCTGGATGCTCATATCTCTCTGAATGTGACATTTCTAAAGCAGCGGTGTTTGTTTATTTGGATATTTCAATCATTCTACATTTGTTTGTACTTCACATCTGTGTGCAGAACACACATTGAATAAAAGCTTTGAAGCCAGAACACGTTTTCTAAATGTACTACCAGTGGGACATCCTTCTCTTGAAGGAGCTATCCTTTATACCAATTTCCGACTCTTATTCTTCCCTACTGGCTGTGAAGGCTCACAGCTTTACCTTGAACGGAAGTCCCAATAGACTAGTGGCAAAGCCTGAAGTAAGCACAGGGACCAAAATCCATTCTTATCTTGATATTTAGTTTTAGTAAATAGTAATAATGCTATTTTCTATTAAGCATCATTACTTAATCATCCTTTCTGGTATAGCATTGAGGGTGGGATTTGGAACTTCTATGGATTGTGCTTTGTCTTCTGCTACCAATTTCAATGGATTTGTATTTCATAAATGAAGGGGAATAATTTTACTGAAGCAGAGTACCACAGAAATTCAAAGCTGAATATTATTAAGTACATGTATTAACTGATTGTCACATAATAAACCCATGAGAATGGATAACCATCTTCAAGCTTCTTTCTACATTTTTACAGGAAAATAAAGCTTCCAAACAACATCTTGGCAGCAAAATTTGACAGAAGTGCAAAATTTACAAATATCAGTTAATTTAATTTGGATATACTCAGATTTCATAGAAATTGCATTACACAAACGATGTAATTTTATGTAACTATGAGTTACATATTGCATGAGCAAAGCATCGTCATGGAATTATGTTGCTGAGTTTAAATAATATACCCAAAAGCAACTTATGGCATTATCACAAAGTGAAAGATACAATGGCTACTGAACTGCAATTTGACACAAAGTTTTTGTTTACAGCAGAAGCTAGTAAGAAAAATAGAAGGTTTAATTTAAAAATCAACTATCTGGACCAATAGTTGGATAGTGCCAGCTGGTATGTTATTCATGGGTTTAATAATAGACATAGATGTGATCTTTAACAGTAGAGTCCTAAAAACTTAATATCTTGTATTGTATTGTGTTGTAGTGAAAGAACGTAAATACACCTGAGTTGGCTTATGAACTCAACATGTGTTAGAGGAGTAAGTCTTGAATTACATTTTTTCTTTTTTTTTTCTTCTTTTTTTACTATATCTTGAGAATAATGATAACATATAAGATTTTAGCCTTCGTAAATACTGCTCAGGACTCATTGTGATTTGTCTATATTATCCATTAAACTAATTTCTAAAGAACCAATTAAAAAGACACTCCTTCTGCCCCCTCCTTCTTTGAGAAGAAATGGAAATAGAAAATTACAGGAAACAGGAATGCAAAAGATCTCAACATATCCTTGAGTCCTCTCCTCCTCAGACTTTGCAGTCCAGTAGATATGTGAAAGCTACCACAAGTAGTGACATGCAGATCTCCCAGCGAAGGAGTGTGCACTAGGAGCCAGAGGACAGATGACCTGTTTCACCCTTAATGCTGAAACAATCTCAACGTATGTAGTCAAGCCTACTAAGATACAGAAGATCTGAAATTCAACGGAAGAGATGATAAAGGAAGATAGAAAAACGACAGCAAGAGATGCCAAATCATGAGTAGTCGTGGCAGCAGGGACAAAATTATCCTCCCTAAAGCCATACTTGATCTGCTGTATTAGGGACATATCTCAAGCAAAACACTGATTTCTGGAAGTAAAAGACTGCAAGTATTTGACTACAAGTATTTGAGAAAACAAAGTACTGCTAGAGAAATTCATAGCCAGTGGATCCACATTGTACTCGATACAGCCTTTGTTCAGAATAACAGTCTTCAATGGGGCATATAGTACTAATAAAAGGCAAATTAATTGCTTTGTGGACTCTGCACTGACTTCAGAGTTTTCACCCTGTAGAAACTCCATTAGTCACAGTTTCTGGACTGAAGGACAGAAGTCACGGAAGCTAAATTTTAATCACATTAATTATAGTTTCTATATTTAATATCTGTATTTATAATCACCACTTAGATTAACTTAAATTTGATAACGAATTAAGGTAAAATACATTGTAATAGCTGAATAGTAAAAACCTTATAAAAATGTCTCCCAGCTGGGATCTACCAAGATTAAGATCTCAGGATCGGCCCAAATGCAACCTTTGTAAAATTTCAAATTGATTAAAACAACAAATACCAAAACTAACATTAAATCCATTCCATTTTACTCACATTAATCGTAATTTAAATGCAATAGCTCTACAGCCTTCACTGATAAGAAAATCACATATATGTCTTATCTTCATAACGGAATCATAATCACACAGACCCTGCAGATGCAAGTTAGAGGGAACCACTTGTGACATACATTACCCTGTCATTAATAGTAACATGTACAATGCTTTGACAAAGTAAAACAGGCACCAGTAATTTGAGTCTTAAAACTGTCCTGTGTGTGTTGAAAAGCTCTAGTTTGCATCCTGCAGTATGGTTTAATTTGTATCGTGTGTAGTTTAGTATGGCACCTTGTATATGAGTGCCTATAACCTTTTTGTCAGCAAAACTTTTCTACAAACTGAAAGTGTTTTATCCGTATATATTAGGAAATTAAGTACAGAGAAAATGACTGCTTTTCAAAGAATGCTCTAAAATTCTTTCAGAGCAAAAAAATAAAAATAGAAACATTGCTATCCAAAACACTGAAACATTTTCTTCGAGGTATTTTTCTATTGTTTATTATTACACCTGAAGAAAGAGAAATAAAACAACTATAATTCCACCTGAAAAATAACATCAGTTGCAATTCTAACTTTAAAGGTAAGGTTTTTTTAAAAAAAATAGCAAAAATACAATAGTAGTCAAAAGAGCAATTAATATGAGCACATCTACATTTATTTCCTTTGTGATATTCAAATGTAGTACTTTTTGTTCTTCTCTCCATATTTTTTGCTCTTTTCTTCAGTATTTTGGGTTGTCGTTCCTAGAGCAGGACTATTTTCTAGAGTTGAATTATCTTTCTAATGGGAGAACATTCATCTGCAAAAAGAAATTCCCAAGCCAGAAGTCAAAATCTTCTACAAAATGGAATTGCATCTGCCAAAATGGTGCTATTAAGGTCACTGAGATACCACCCTTTCATGCAATTCAAATATGTCATCCTGATTCCTGTCTTTTAACCTTGGTTTATAAGATACGCTAATATGCTTTCTCTCAAAATACTTTCATCATGAATTATAAAAATATTTTCAAAAGAAAGTCAGACCGGTATATTTTGTTAACAATGAACTGTTTATTATTGTAGACAAAATGTTTTTCAATAGGAAGATGTTTCTCAAAATATATAGATATCAAAAAATAATTCCATGTTTTCCTGTAAACAGTTTTAAAAAAACTTAAACAAATACTATGAGATATTTTCGAATGGTTTTGTTTGTTATTCCTTCTCCAGGCCAATTAAATGTATTTGGATGTACTTACACATTACATTTGTATTCACAACTATTTTTTAAGGTCTTTGATGAGCTGCTTCTACTGCCACTGGTGAAGTCAATTCAAGGACCTTAGCTGCAAAACTGAAAGCGAATCACACTAGTGTGACATGCTACATTCTTCCAGCTTTCAAACTGTTATTTTTGCATGACACTCACTACATCAATTACCAGCTATTTCAAAGGCAGTATGACATCTTACATGGGCTCATCTATGTCCTTTAGGTGGTTAGGATTACTGTTTTTTTACAAGGACAGTCAAATGTTTGTAGCTCACTAAAGGGAGCAATTTACTCTCACAGGAAATATTTGGTGATTATAAAACTGTGGTAGATGAAAAAAACCACTGGTTTTGGGCACCAGTTGCAAGTGTTTGAAATGTGTAGCCAATTC
>NW_010145388.1:0-6483 GCF_000699245.1 Pterocles gutturalis | reverse complement strand
GTTGCCATTAAGCACGTTCAAAAGATTAAAATATTGACAGGAATGATAGAAAGCAACATAATGGAAAATACCACAGACAAGTTACTGTGTTCTTGCTACAGGTACAAATTAGTGAGAGCAGATCTATAGTAATTTGCTGGAATTTTTGTTCTGATGGAAATTTTATAATAGATTTTGCTCATTAGTTAATGATATTTGTAACTGTAGAGGGTTCATTCGGTATCTGATTCCTGTTGTTCTACTGCTGTTTAACAGGAAGGTTAAGATAAAAGATAGAAGTCTTACAAGAAGATAGAAGGCTGCAGTCCAAGAAAAAGAAAGTACATAGTTTATTTTTAATAAAGGCTCACTTCTAGGACTAAAGTATGAATACAAGAAAGGTTTGCTGAAGGAAGAAGACATGAATTTGAAACTACATAGACTGGGCATTTTAATTAAAGAAATTGCAAATTTTCAAAGTACACCTACATTTCAGAATGCTTCATTGCAAGAATACTATCCATTTTCAGGGTGGTTTATACATCACCAAATCCCAGTTGCCAGAAGTGACATTTCAGAATTATTTAATACTTTCACCTGGTCTACCCTGCCACAGGGAATCCTTCCTCCATCACAGACTGATTTTCATATTGTGAACTTTTCTTCATTTCTCCCCCTGTGGTGTGACATGAGACCATCATCAGCATCAAGATGAGCAATTTTGACAGCAGTTTCCCTCAGAGTGTCGCAATCTAACAGTGTAACACTCCAGTGACATGTGCACCCACTGATCAGGTTGAGGCCTCCAGTTGCCTGTGTTCTGCCTTGGCCTTTAAACAACCTTGTCCAGTTCTGTTGCTTTTGTGCAGTTTCTTCCAGCTGAGAATGTCTTATTCTTTTTAGATACAATCCATTTCTAACAGCCACAGAAGCTCATTTATTTGTCTGTCTTCAGTCATGTTCCAAAGCTGTGACACCCCTACATGCCCCTACTAATGACACTAGGTGTTGCTAAACTTCCATGACATTTGAAAGTCAAGCATCTGTGTGTGTACAAATTGTGGTCACTTTCGCCTACATCTCTTTCATATCACTTTTAACAGCTGCTGTGACTTTCTGTGCATTAGGGCATGCCATTATCATATTTAAAATCAATTCTGTAGAATTTTATAAGATCTTATTCCCTCCTAGATATGATGGAAAAAATTTTTTTGAAATGTACCCACGTTCACTCTGGTTACAAGTTGTGCTTGAAGTAAAGTAATTTAAACCCAATTCAACTGTAGTACATCAATACTGAGGACTGTTTTGTCTTTTTTCACATGTAGTTCACAAACTTGTCCTCTGGTGATGTATTTCTGCTTCTCTCTCTCTCATTTCTCCAAATTTTCCTGTGACTGTTCATCAGTGATTAATTGTGAAATAGTTTAGCAACGCAGTCATCCTACATAATTTAAATTTAATTGCCCTCACAAGTTTTCTACATCCTCTTTTTCCTATAAGATGTAACATCTCATCTTTTCAATCTCATGTTGGACACAGTAACCCTGCTTCTGTCATCTCTTAATTACTTTTGCCTTAAGTCTTTCACTTGCGTGTGGTAATATTAAGTAAAGCCTTTCCATCACTGTTAATTATAAGTGTGGCTCTGAATAATTATTTTACAAGTTTTCAGGGTTTATTTCACATTTAAAGTGGAAAGGATATAATTTCTTCAAAAACTATAGTTAGACCTTAATACACAGTAAGTAATGTAGATGAATAAAAGATGCAGAGCCTTCTCCTGATAATAGTCACATATGTGGAAAGGTCACAAATCAGTTTCTCTGAGATCAGCTGAATTATTCCAGATCCAGCCCACTTTAATGACAGTAGAAATAGATACAATGTAAAACAAATAATTTCCAAGTATTCAGTACAGCTCAACTCACCTAGCCAGTTACTGGGCATTTTTGGTGCCCTAGGTACATTTGCAGACCGTCTGAGTCTGGTTATATTCTTGGCTTCGTGTGTGTGTAGTAAGCAAGTATACTACCAAAAAGCAACCTTGATAATTAGTAAAGTCTGTAATAACATCTGGTTACCGGTTGGTAGGCACAACATCACACAAATGTAATTCTGCCTCATTCTGCTCATAGAATGTATCATTAAGAGTGAATCTTACTTATGACACTCAGGGATAAAACATACACTTAGTTTTTTACCTGTTCTACATGAATTCTAGTCACTTGTCTGATTAACAAATCATATTTCTCCAATGAGAGATTATCATGCATATGTAATTTAAACTAAGGAAGCTAGGACTAATTGCATCCCTGTGGCCAGCATCTCAGAAACTGTTTGCACATGCCTGAAGGCATTCTTTAAAAAAAAAAAAAAAAAAAAAAAAAAGAGCTTCAAAAAAAGAAAGAGTAATAGAGTTGTCTTCTCCAAAACTCTTCTGTGTGGAAGTGACTTAATGCAAGGATTTGAGTATAGGACAAACATGGAGAAAGGCTGCAAAGAGATGGTTATCTAAAGAACTACTAGACCTGTGCTATCCCATTGCAACCTATCCACAGGCCAAGCTCTTCTAACTTCTGTCCTAAAACCAAAGCACCTGAAAAAACAAATCAGGTGGGGTGGTCAAAATGAAGACTATAAAAGTTATTGATTTTCTTTAGACTACATAGAAGTGTGAATAAAAGGGGTTATGGTACTCTAAAATAAAAAGTCTCGAAAGGGCCTATCACTGATGAAACAGTGAGAAAAAAACTAAAGAACTGCTGAAAGAACAAGTATTTAATTGTAATAGAGAGTCTAAAGATGAACAGAGGGCCTAATTGCAAATTGGAGTTTTGAAGAGTAACTTTTCAAGAGCACAGTGAATGACCCTGGATGGAGTTGTCCTAGAAAAAGAAAATTCTGAAAGACAAAAAGAGAAAGTAGAGAAAGTTAAAGACTTTTTCTGTGAATAGTTTTGATATTCTGAAAGAGTTGAGCTTCTACAGTTACCTAGTGAACTAATTTCTCAGCAGAGATAAATAAAAATAGACATCAACTCTCAATGTCAAACAAAGAGCTGACCTTGACATTGCTATAATTAACTTAATACAATATTTTAATTGTCTTTAGTCTTGGGTTTTTTACTCTTAAATTTTGCTAGTTTTCTTAGTTTTCTTTTATACTATTGTGAATGAGAAATAGTCTTCGGGAGAAATAAGCATGAGGAAGCAGTCACATAGTGAAGTCTTTTGGAAGCACATTATTGACACATATAGGACACATTGAGAGATCTTGTGACAACACCTATGGAAAAGGAGTCAATTTACAATAGGAAAAGGGAGCTATTGGCTTAAAACGGGTTTACCATTGGGAGAAAATAACCATGGTACTCTATGACTTTTGTTACAAGAGTATTTGTATGCTTCACTATTATTGATGTATTTACCCTCACAGTACCTCTGTGAAGCAAGGAACTACTACAAATTACATTTTTCACAAAGGGAACAGAGACACAGCAGGATTGTAAGCAATTTGCCCATGGTCACACAGGATTTATGTGATGGAACACAGAGCTGAACTCTTGTTTGTCAATCCAATCAACATTTTAAAAGCACAGGCTGCCTTACCTCTCTAGGCCTCTAGCCAAAACTCAAACTGAACTCCATTGGGGACTTTTTGTAAACAGTTCAGATGAATGTTTCTTTCCACGTATTCTTTCTTTATAGACAGTGGGAGGTGGGAAAAAGGTAAAAAATAAAATAAAAATAAGATTATAATGTATTCTGAAAGCATGCCTTAAAAGAGCTGTATCAACAGGAGTTGTGGGCACCAAGCTTCCTTAGACTATTAACCATACATTTAGGGGACCTATTCTCTAAAGGTCTTCAGGTCAGTTTTATATGATTTTCAGATTATATATTTCAAAATAAATAAAAACTACTGGAAGACTCTAGAAAAAACAGAAAGCTTGGGATTCAGTTTTGGCGTTATCCCCATAAATTAAGTACTGTTATATTACAAACATTCTGGCCCTTTGCAAAAAAGACAACAAAAACCTAATTCTGCTGCTGACATGTTGCCCTCAAAATGGCATTTTTAGGCACTATTACTTGAACTGTAAGAATGTTCCCTCTGGTTGGGAGCACTGGCACTTCGCCAGCAGTAGGTGACAGGCAGTAGAGGGCAAAACTTGATTCTCGTCTAAACTGAGCTGACACTAACATGATTTGGGCCACGCAATTATCACAGAAAGCTAATATCAGCTACGCAGCTTCTGCCTGGGATCAGAACTTTTTTCTTTTATTAGATGTAGTATCTTTCTAAAGTTATATATGGCCCTAGCTTTAACTGTATTCCCAGAAGACAGTAGTTCCAGGAATAATGTTACTGTTGGAAGTGTTCAGTTCAAATGTACTACTGGCAAGACTGACAGAGTGGCATGTGTATGCTTGTCTGTATGTATGTCACTGCCTCCACCTGCATGAGAGGATGTGATTTGAAGTATACATATGTATTAGGAAGGTTGATACCTTTTACTCTAAAAGCATATACAACTAGAGTAAAATCATTCTAGAGGTGTAAGGCAAGCAATAAAAAATGTGAATTTATTCTATAAATCCAAGTCATATTTTCTATATGACATATAACCATAATCAATCTCATATTAAGTGAGTGTTTAAAATTTTAGAAGTCAAAACAATTGAAAAATCAAATACTTTATCGTAAAAGTCAGCATGACAATTCATCCCTTTCAAGTGTCGCAGAGCCCTGAGTTCCCAAAACCAATTCATGCTGGAATAATAAAATAAGAAAAGTTTTAAAAATCTATAAATGTTAAAATCTTTTCTCAAATGATTCCATACTCTGAAGCTGTGTCTTATATGTGTCTTCTTTTTAGTTTGACAAACTGTTCATGCTATTTTTTTCATCTATACTCTACATTGAAAAACAATGCTGAGAATTAGACTATACAATTCTATCTACTCCAAAATAAAAATCAGTCGAATGATAACATCATACTCTTGCTTCTTTCTGAAAAATAAACATTAGTTGGAAAATTGATTCTTAGCCTGCATATCAAATTACTCACATCTCATGGGGTTTTTTTGAAGATTAATTCCTTCAAAATTAATCTGTCAAACCGTTTACAAAACTGCAGTATTACTGAAAATTCATTCCTGTCTTAAACTCTTTATTCATATCTCTTCAAATTTGTTTATGGTTTCTTAAGAAAATTTCATAAAACTGCGATTCACCATTTTAAAAAATCTCTTCTGTGGATTTTATATTTATGAGACTGCCGCAATATGACAGAGATAATCCATGTAGACATTGATTATGTCAGAAGCATTGCTTACTTACATTGTTCTTTCGAAGAGTCTCCAGCATGGCATGCACAAATATGGTTTCCCTCTGAATGTTTGTTTTCCATCATCACGCATTCCTGTTTTAACAAAGAAAAAGAAGGAAAGAAGTGTCTGTGTGTGCTGGCATACCTAACACAGTGATACCTGGATGGCACTTTTCTCTTTAAAAGAGACAAAACCACCTCTTAGTCAAAAATGTATTTTTGCTCTTTTCTTCCTTGCCTTCCCTAAGAGATTTCAATCTTATGGAGGCACGGCTAATGTCCAGTGACTTGCTTTTATGTTCCATATTTTTTGGCACAGAATGACAAAATAGGTGACACTGCTCAACTTGGCAAAGTGGCAACAGAAGTAGTAAGCAAGTGCTTTTCAGGGGCCACTGGCAGCATCAGGATCATCAGCATAAGCAAGCTCTTCTCCCAGGCATTTAGTGGTGTGCCATGTAGTAACCTGCTCCTCCACTCAGTTTTAAATGATGTAAGAATGTCTCTCTCCTTTCTACTCCTTATGTACGTACACAGACTGCCTCTTTGATTAAAATCTCCTCAGTCAGAATATAGAATTGAACCTCTGTCCAGTAGCTGATCAACAGATAACAACATAAGAGGGGATGCCAGCCCTTTACTCCCTAGAAAACTTCCACGTCTACAGATTTACTAATATTATGCTTACTTATGACTGAATTTAGCACCTGCTCAGGAAATCTGCCTATTCAATCTTAAAGACAAAATAAATGTGCTTGAATTTGAAAAGTGACCCCTTTCTGTGTAATCAGGCAACCAACACAGATGATTTTTTGTTTTATTATTATCTTTTTTACAATATGGGTAATTCAAAATACTAACATTGTTTGGTCTCAAATCCCAAACATGAGAATGGGTAAGAAATATTATAAACTTATTAAAGAGGGCAGAGTTTTCCACTTTCTGCTGTGGGAGGAAATTGTGTTTGGAATTAACCTTCTGTTTTTCAGGGAGATGTCCTTTTAGCTGCCATAACCCATGAGAGGAAAGAGTTCAAGCTAAACAAAAATTACCTCAATTTCTGCCCCACTATCTCAAATTTTACAGATGAATTTTAGCACTCAGTTGCCAAATAGTACATCTTTTAACATCTCTTAACCTCACAATCACAGAATCACAGAATCACAGAA
>NW_010145387.1:0-3463 GCF_000699245.1 Pterocles gutturalis | reverse complement strand
TTTCCCAGCTGCCGCCCCCAGGACCTGCTCGGTGGGCCGTGGAGACCAGGGCCTGTAGTACTGTCCCTTAATTCAGAGAAGGACTCTGGGCTTTTTGGAAGACTGCAAGAAAAAAGTAGATCACAAGGGGGGAGGGGGGGGAACAGTTTGTGCTTGGTGTGGAGCTCCTAGGCAGCTGCCCTGTGTCACCCATCCCTACGTCCAAGCAAGTAGTTTGCCTTTGATGCTGTTCTGATGCTGCTTGCATGTACTGTGCACCTGCTGGCTCAGCTTGGTTTGTTGAAGAGAGATGCTTTGCAGAAAAGGTCCCTCTTACCCTGCACACTCTTGATGTGCCTGGCTTGGAAACAGGGATCTGCCCCAGAGCAGCCGGAGGAGCAGGGCCCTGCCCGAGCAAGGAATGGCTCAGGGTGGCTTAGGCAAGATTCTCCCACATCTGTGGCCGAGCAGCTCCTGGGTCTCTTTCTTCCATTTCCCTGCCAAGCTCAGTGAAGAAACAGTACCCAGGAGAGAGCACGCTTGAGCTGCAGGATCCTGCCTTCAGCTTCAATCCCATTGTATCTTGTTCTTTTTTTTTTTAAAAAAAAACAAACATCACTAGGACAACAGGGAAAACTGACTTGGAGGCTGTGTAAAACCTTCATGCAAAGTGTAGGTAAAACTGTGCGATGAACAAATGGTAAAAAGTCAGTATGGAGTAGTGAAAGGATTGCTGTTATCATGCAAGGTCAGTCACAGCATGGCACGAACCTACAAGGGGCCAAACAGATGCCAGTGGATTGTTATAAATCACAAGGCAGGAGTTACAGTGCTCCTGTCCCTGAACAGAAAAAGAATATAAAACCAATCTGGCCCCGAGCAGTGGGGCTGAGGGATGCACCAGGCTGCAAAGCTGGGACATTGGCTCATCATGGGATGGGCCCGTCAGTGTGGGGAAGACCAGGCAGCACCGAGAGCCCTGCAGGGTTCTTCAGGGACCTCGCTGGAGGCTCCTTGCCTGGCCCGTGGTCCTTCCACAGGCAGGAACTGGGGCTGGGTCACTCAGGGTACCCAGCACGTGTTTGCTTGTCCTTTTCCCATTGAATCTTGCTCCACCAGGAACAGGCACTCTTCCAGGAGTGCCTCTATTTCTGCCTGGTGGGGAGGCTGTGTGGGGTGAGATGTAGCTGTGTTTCCAGCATCTCTGTTGTGCTGGTCCACCAGGCAAGGTCCTCCTTGCAGAGTAAATCCCTCAGGAGTCCCCACTGCTGATGCTTGCTTTTGATACACTATTATTTTCTCTCTAAATTATTAGCCCCGTGATTGTCAGGTTTGGTGCTTTCTAGTGATGTTTCAGAGGATCACAAAGCAGTGTTATCGTGAAATCTGCCAAAACCAGGACAAATGTGTAAGCTCAAGGGTCCTGTCATAACTAAAGCACCTTTCTACACCAGTTGGCAAGCTTTCGAGAGTATGTTTGGTATCTTCAGGTTGCACCCAAATGTACCTTCACCTGGGGCACAGGAGTTATCTGGAGAGCATGGGGCATAAGCAGGGAAGCCCACTTATGGCAGAAGTTTTTTCTGCCACCTCCCTGCTTTGTGTTGTATGGAGAAGCTGCTGCTTGTCTGTCTTGTGAGCACAGAAGCTGTTTTTCTTCTGCTGGGGACTGGAAGCCTGGAAGCCTGGCCCTTTCCTGCAATCAGAGTTTAAAACACCAGGGCCTTTAAGGAAAACACTTCAGGGTCATTCCTACTGTTCAAATTAAGTCTTGCATAATCTTCTCCCCAAAGGGCAGATTTTGCAATGAAAACTTTATGTAAAGCAGCAGCCTGGCTTTACATAAAGAAAGGCCATGGGGTTTTGACTTCGAGCACAGTTTCTGAGGCAACTTTCAACTTTAAGCATTGATGGCAAATGCTTTGGCTCCTACCCCATCTGATATTCAACAGGAGTGCTTAAGGTTAGAGGTGTACATCTCTTGCCACTGAATCTGAAGTGTCGTGTTGCTGCTATTTAGCAAGGGGTTGGCTGGGGCTGTGCTCCTCGCGTGGCCCCAGTGACAGCGCATGTACTGTGGGTCAGCTGCGTAGTGCTGCAAGGTTGTTGAAGCCGCTGGAGTTACACAGGGGTGAGATGTCCTAGGAGAGGTAAGCTGCACGAACGGCATCTTCACCAGCCTTGTACTCCTCAACTGCTCAGCTGCTGCTGGGCTTCCTCTCTGCTGTCCTCCCTCCTCTGTGTGGAAGTGGCCAGCGAGCAAGACACGGTGTACAAACCCACTGTGGGCACTAGCCTGCCAGCTAGGGAATCTGCTGCCATGCTGCTGCTCTGCCAGAGCCGGGTTCAGGACTCTGCAGCGGTGTTAGGGGATGTGAAGAGCCTGTGGCGGTGGGCAGCGCTGACTGAGGCGCAGGCTGAGCTGCCATTTGGTCTCAGCAGATCTGATTCTTGCTCCTTGTGCAGCGGGCTGTGCTACCGAGGTGTGCAACTTCTGTCCAAAGTATGTTCTGGGGCGTAAAACTGATGTAGTTTCAAAAGCTTTATGGGCAGATTCATAGAAGAAAAACGTGCACTGAGAGCTAGTCAGTACAAATCACTATATCCCTTCTGTCTTGAGCCCCACATGGGAGCCTGGAAGGCAAACAAGCAGAGCTGGGTCTGCGAGCCCAGAGGCGAGGGGAGGCTGTTCTCAGCCCCCCCAGCTCAGACTTGACACCACACCTTGACACTGGCTTATTATGTGGCCTTGGGCAAGTCACTTAACTTGCTTTTCTTACGTTTTAGCTTTAATTTTTCCATCTGTTAGTGGTAGCCAAGTCTTTCTGCTTTGCAGTAGTGGACTGGTGTGAGATAACCAGTACGGAGCTGGGATTGCATTGGGGGTCAGTCTGCTCTCTTACATTCATAAGAAAATGCTCATCTCAGGTACATACCTATTTCTCTTTCCTTGGTCCATTGGGAGCTGCTGAGTGATACTTTGTTCCCTGGAGAGAAACCTCACTGCACTTAGCGTCCCGGGCATTAGCTGGCTGCGGCACCCTGTGCAAAGCTCTTGGAAACAGCTTGCTTGCCTTGAAAAGCTTCTTATAAAATGTGTTGTCGTGCAAATGCTGCTTGTTTATATAGCATTGCATGGATAAATGCATTTCATGGGGGTAAATGGTTGATTCATTCTGAGGCATTCAGGAGAGCTGGGCAGCTTGTCAGCCAGCTGAAGTTCAACTTCCCGCAAGTCATATGGTTTTTAATAAGCCAGTGGAGGATCAGATACAGCAGGCGGTGGCAAGAGGACTGCTCAGAGTGAGGGAGGAGAGCAGGGTGCTACAGGAGAGCAGTCCTGGATGCCTGAGGCAAACCCAGCTTGGGGTACTGCCCCCAAGGCAGACAGGCTGTGATGGGTTCGCCCTTGGCTGGGGGCCAGCTCACACACACCCGCTCACCCAATCCCTCCCCCTTCCCCCACCCGAGGATAGGGGAGAGA
>NW_010145386.1:0-5178 GCF_000699245.1 Pterocles gutturalis | reverse complement strand
CCTTCTTTGTGCTGCTTTGGGTAAACGAATGGAATCCTTTTAAATGAGTTACATGAAGAAGAAATTTTCAAAAGCAGTTTGTTTTGCCCTGTCTCTGAAAAAGAAATTGCTTTTACTGGAAATCAGATGAAACTTAGTGCTCAGTATTTCTGAAAACACTGAGCAAAATGAGCGAGGGCTTTGGTGTGCTCAATGCTCTGCCACACTGGAGAAATGTTTTGAAATGGGAGTCAAGCGTGTTTTAGAGTCCTGGGGAAATTTAGCTATCTGATGTCTATGAAACAGGCTGGACCTGATGATGAGTTCTGGAAATGCAATCTTTACTGCTGATGCTGGCCCAGTACTGTCACAGGACAGGACACTCTGTGTGTGCCTGTTTCCTGCCTCTGGCACCATCTGCTGAAGTGTGCAGCACTTGGTGGACCCGAGAAGAGGTTGTGCAAGTGCAGAATGCCATAACTAGTGTGCAGAGAAGTTGTGCTTCTGTTAATCAGACTAAGAAAACAGATAAAGTTAATTCCTGACTGTTGTTCATAAGTCTCTGAGATACTTAAGCAGCATACAAGGAGTTCAAGATTGGAATTATCAAAAGAAAGGAACATTTTGTGTATGAATTGTTGATGTCCAGTGTAAGAGGAATGTGGTGTGTGTTTTTTTTTTCTTGAGGCAGGTGAACACTGACATTTCAGATATGTTTTGCTAGGTTTCAAGTCGCCCAATGAATTTAAGGTACCAGAAGTTAATTTTGGTTTAAAACCAGTTATCGTGAGCACGGAGCATCAGTGACATCGTCCTGGCTGTTATGTGTGGCTGGCCTGGCTTATTCTGTTGCATTTGAAAAGGTCTGATGTGTACCTGCTAACCTTTCTAAAGAGCATCTCTGTGGTTTAAGGGAAGAGCTATCAAAGGTTACCTTCAGCTAGGGTGGTGGCTGTCCCTGGAGCCTGGGAGAGCAGAGGCAGGTTTAGAGGAGCTCTGTTCAGTGCCTGTTCCCTGTCCAGCCCCTCTCTTCTGACCAAGGGGCACCCAGGAGAGACTGGCCCTCTCTGAAACAGAGGTAGTCCTTGTTATTGTCTGCTGGTGCGATGTGAAACTCGGCAAACGAACAAAAGCAGAGCGTGTATGGGATAAATCTATCAGAAGAAAGACCCACAAACGCTGGCAAATAAATGGTAAACTACAAGGCATCTCTCTGTGTCTAGTACTGAATTTGTCATTGCTTCAAACACGGACACCTCAACCATCAGGTGAAGGTGCCGTGTATGCAAGAACCCTTTGCCATAGTACGGGCACAAGTTCAGGTTTGATCTGCTGTATTACTGTATTGCAGGATTTCTCTTCCTGTATATTACAGATCCACAGAGTGGTGATAATGGAGAATATTGATCATGAAGTAGTCCTAATAATTTACAGATCTGGAGAACAGGTGAATATCACAGTAATTCTAAGAATGTTGGTGTACATTTTGTCAAGTCCTTAAAAATGCAGATGAAGGTATCCCTTTCCTTCCATCAGGTTGTTTATTTTAGCAGGAAAATCTTACTCATACTTTCTCCCCTGTCTTCTGAAGTTTTGCATATCTGCAGGTGCTGTGCGTGCATTCAATAAACAATGACATATACTTCAGGTCTGGATTTTCAAAAGCATGCTGCAGTGTTCTCACCTGGCTTTCAGAAGTCAGCATGCCTGTATTTTTTTTCAGACATGATGAAATAGAAGTTACAGTGTATATCAGTAATTGTTAGGTGCAAAAGAGTAAATTGTAGAAAAAGATAGTGTACTAGGTGCAGCTAATGCCAGAATAAGCGTATCTAATCACTTCACCCGAGGTTGTGGAAGTGTTTGAGTAGATAGAGGTGTTTAAGCTGACTGAGCCGGCAGTAGCTCCACTCTCTCCTTCCCCCTTGCTGCGTGGAGGAATGTCATCTCTGGCAGTGGCATGGTCAGAGCTTTGATCGGTGCCTCTGTTGGGCCAGGTTGGAGTTACGACACGAACACTGAAACCCTCCTCCTTCTCTGGGTTTCATGGTACAGGAGGTAGAGAGATGCTTTTCCCTAAAATAACTGCGGTTGAGCCCAGCAGTGTTGTCTTGTGCATCCGCACCTAGATGCAGGTGCTGTCACCCTCCTCCCTCTGCATTTGACTTAATGCTTTGTTATGAATTTGGAAGCTTCTCCAGACCTTGAAGCTATGTTGTAATTCAAATTATTGCCTTTTCTTGCTTCTTCCAGGAGCTGCAGCTCAATGTTAAATGCTTTTTAAGGGGTTTGAAAACATATTTCTGAATGTTTTAACTTTTATTATTCACTGGTTTTGTCAGGAATAACAAATGGAAAGTACTGAAATACTGCAAGAAATTCTAGTTTTGTGAGATGTCCAGGGAATTTGTGAAGAATATGAACCTTCTGAAAGGTTATCCAAATCAAAGCCAGTCTTACAAGTGTATTTCTCGGACATGTCTAGAGGCAAAACAAGACATGAATGTATCAACGTACAATCATCCTCTTATAAGCGATGTGGTAGTATCCTTCACAATTAACTGCTGTGCCGAAGGAAGTGACTTGGGTTTTGATTCCTTTTCAGTAATGTGGAAAGTATGCCATGGGGGCAGGCAGGAAGAGGTTGTTTAGGGGAAGGGAGGAAGCAGGAACGGCTTGGAAGGGGTGCAGAGAGCACCATCAGCAAACACAAACCTCCTGGTGGTGTGCTGTGTACGGCAAAGCTGAAGGGTTGGATTTTCTGAGGTTTTCAGGGTTTGCCCGACTGTACGCTCCTGAGTGATACGATGTCTGTTCATGTCCGTGGGAGCAGAATCAGGCCAGCTCCTGTGCACTTTTCAGATGGGGTTTTCAGGGGCTTTCCTGTATTTATGAGTTCAGCATAGACAGAAGCAGTGGGTAGACAGCTGCGAGTGAGACAGCAGATCCATCCAAAATCTGATGGGACTTAACAGCCTCAGCCATGCTGAAACAAGTTCAAAGTAATGCCTCTTTATCCCTTACTCTCTTAAGAGGCTGCCAGTGAGTAAGATCTGGAATCAAGGGGAAAAAATAAGCCTGCAGGCAAAAGGTTGGTTGAGGCAGGAGCGATGATGACTGTCTGAAACCAGACGTAGAGAGATCAGTGTGTGAGTTTGGCAGGGATGTTCCCCCTGTAGATTGAGTCAGATAAATATACCAAGCCTGGTGCATGGTCTGGTTCATAGCCACTGAAGATTCAAGTCTGTCCAGGCAGCAGTGCCTTCAGCAGTTGCTGACCAAGGAACGAAGCTGAAGTGACCGTGCCTGATGTGACAAATGTAGGAACTGGAGAAACCAACAAGCATAAGGTGTGCTGTCAGCAGCTGACGTGACTGAACCTTATTTCACTCATCAGAATATTTGCACATCATTTAATTCTGCTGGTTGCCTTCAGGTACCTCATATCGTCTTTTCTTCTTTATGGGAAGAGTAATAATTTTCTTGGAGGAATTAGAGGTGTGTAACTGGTGGTAAATTAGGTGGTGTTTCATTTCAAATTTTGCAAAATACATTAAGAAGCACATTGGAGGAGTAGTGAGCACAGTTCACCTGTGATCTCCTCGTTGTTCTTGAAAAATTATCAATGAGTGTTGTGTATTTCTGCTTCCTTTTTAGTTCTTCAAAAGAGTATTGTTTCCTGAAAAGGATTCCAAACAGCCATTCGTGGCCCTTCTGCCTCCATCCGTAGTGAGTGTCTGTGAGATTTTTTTAGCTCGTTACGGGCAGAAATACTGTTGCTCACTGACACGCTGATGACAAACAGGCTTTCTGCCGGGGAGCAGAAAGAAAATGCTCTTTCTCACATGCTCTTGTGTTCAGGTAGCAGAGATAAAAGTAAAAACTTGTGCTTGAAGAAAAAAGAGGCTGATCAGGGATCATTTGTTATTTCCAAGCTTTTTCAAACGCTTTAATTAGAATGACAAAATACAGAAATATGACACTGTGTAAAGAGTGACTTGTCATTTTTGCTCTGTGCATTATTTGTTTTCCACAAGTAATGTGCCCTTGCATCATTTGAAGGAGAAGAAAAAAAAAATACTGTAAATCCTTTCTGCAGCCAGAAGAATGATGGAAGTTAGAATCCTTTTTGCATAATCCCCTCGCTTTTTGCTTGTGGATACAGCTGTGCTAACACAATGCAATATTTGAGTTGAGAGGTCTGCAAAATCCTGGCACCCGTGATAGCTTTCAGACTGAGGCTCTTGTTTGATAGATTTTCAAAGTGATACTGTGCTCAGTTGTATCTGTGTCCCTGGAAGTAGGCTTTCAGTTAACTTCTCAGGGGAAGTACTTTCAAAAGGAAAAGTTTAATTTTGCCAAGAATCAGATAAGGTCAGAGTAATTAGACAAACCAGAGCTTTGTAGGTTAGAGATGAATGCAGCCCTCTCCGTAGGGTAGTGCAAATGTGCTAAGAGAACAAGGAGATGAAATGCATGAAGATGCTTAAATTTGCTGAAAACATGAAGTTCTGTGCATATCTCTTAGCATATTTTCAGGTGTAGGATTGCATTTGAGAAGTACTTTTTCATTTTTTAAAAAAGTAAAATGTGTTTCTTGTTCCTCCTTCTGGTTTCCACCAGAAAATGGGTTCACTGAATTAGCTGTAGTTTTTTATTTAATACTCTGTATTTATAAATTGCTGTTATAACTTGTTTGTAATATGATACAGATTCACCATAGGTGTTCCAGTATAGCCCCGATTCCTCAGGAAACTGAACAGAGGTGGGGGGAGAAGGACTGTGGGCAGGGACTTTGCTGTCCCGCTCAGGGCAGGGATACAGCCTGTCGCATCTTTGCTAGGACTTTCTGCTAAAGAAAACGGGATGTTTTCCCTTGTAAAAGTAAGTTTGGAATGGGAAGATTAAAGGGAAGGATCCTGAGAAGTCCAGGAAGACAGGGGCTGGCGCTGCTACGGTTAACTGTAAGACCATACAAAATACCAAATAAAATTGCAGAAGGAGGAAAGCAGGAGCTGTTTGGAGCAGGAGCTGGAAGTCTCTGTTACATCCAGGCGCCTCTGGCGTTCCCGCATAAACGGTGACCTGGAGGGGAAGGGAATGTAAGAAAGAGGATGGAAAACAGCATTTTTTTTTTAAACACACGGCTTGCACGGGTGTCAGCATCCGTGGAGTAGCATCGTGTTTCAGAGGTTTGCC
>NW_010145385.1:0-12789 GCF_000699245.1 Pterocles gutturalis | reverse complement strand
ACCAACAGATACGTAGGTCTCACAAGCAAAAGTATGAAGTTTTTAGTCCTAAGTGGCACGGAAGACACAGGAAAGCCCTTCTCCTCCTGCACTCTTTCTTTACTAGATTTTTATAGAACCTCTCAAATTATGGCTCTTAAATCATATTATTATCAGATTATTTCTATATTTTAGCACAAACTGTATTAATACTTGTAAGCCATAGGCTTAAAGCATTTACTGTGACTCCATGGTGACAGACCTCACCTGGGAGCAGTCATCTTGGGATCCTTAGGCCAGAATCTCACTAAACTAATACATGTTTAGCAGTTAATCCTTTACTAGCTAAAACTGCGCGGGGCAACCTCCACACACACACAGCCCCCGGCATGTCTTCCCCAGCCAGAGCACCATGCTGTGCATAGGAATGTTTTGTACTCAGAACTACTCTGCCTTTGGGGTAAAACCATCAGCTGGCATGGAAATTTGTCATGTTAGAAGACCTGTTCTCTGTATGAAAGCCTTCAGATGTGCCCCATCCAAGCCAGGTTTCAGCACTCAGCATCTCAAGGAAAAGATGCAAAATCTCTGCAAGTGAAGACTGAAGTGCCTTCTCTTTTTTGCACAGCTCTGAACAGCATTAATCAGACACTGAGATGGGGACTAACAGCACAGGGAAGCTATGGTACCAGAAGTGGCGTTGCACAGTGCTTGCTGGTTCTCCCGTCCCACCGTCAGTTGCTCTGTCATGAGGACAGCTTGCTTTCCTGTCCTGCACAGGCTGCAAGCAAGTGCCCCAGCCACTGCCAAGTCCTGATCCAAAAAGCCTTTTCGGGTCATCCTGACCTGAAACACCTCCAGCCTTTGCCTCTAAGCCTGTGCTCCCAGAGGTCCCCAAGCACACACTTAAACCTGATTAGAGTTGAAGAAATGCCTAAACCAAACATGTACTCGTAGAGATGACTCCAAGGAGGCTCCCATCCAAAGCAACAGCCCTGAACAGTGACCCCCAAGGGGTGGGATCCTGCCCCAGTGCCATCAGTGCTGTGGTGCCATGCATGGTGGTCTCACAGGGGAAGGACTCCGACTGCCAGCACCCTGCCTTCCCACGGGGCACTGCCACGGCTGGGATGCCCGGCAACATCAGCAAATGCCTGATAACTGAGGAAAAGCACAAAAAACTGGGATCAAAGCAGAGCCCCAGCTTTCACCATAGCTTTCAGGGCTTTGCTCCTGTGCCTGCCACAGGACTGGGGAGGGAGTCCTTGCTGAGCCCCAGAATTCCTGTATTTGCTCTTCTTCCACCACTTTTCTCTCCATCCTTCGAACACAATGGAAACCCCCTGGGCAGCACTGTCTGTGCCTGGTTCAGGGGCAGGGCTGCAGGCATGGGGCCATTTGCCTGCAAGCTCCCCATCACTGTTCCCTGGTCCCTCTGCCCGTTTCAGCTCCGCCACGAAAACAATCTGCCACAAAATTAAAATTCCCATAGAAACAAGCTCTTGGGTTGATACATTCTCAAAGGGATTGTTCTGCAAAGGGTCAAACAGCTCAGTTAGGTAGAAACATAACAACAGTGGTGATTTGCATAATTAGTTACCAGCCATGACCTCTCTCACTTCTGAAGTTAAGCCATCAGTGATTGTCACCCTTTCCAGTTTCTCGTTGACAATACAGATTACTTCTGTGTTTTGTCCTCATGAACATATGGAGATTTTTTTTCAGATGGGATGAGTTTTGCAGCTCCACACCCAAACTGGTCTTGTGACGTTTTCTCTGCAACTATTGCCCCACTGATGCAGTGAGAATGATTTTCCTGCATGACTGAGGGAAAGTACTTTGGAAATTATAAATGGGCTTTTGCAAGGCTGTGGTTTATTTTATATTGATCTGCAGCCTCTTCTCCTCACTGCGGCAGTTAACATGTCCTAAAATACCAAATTGCTCTTAATGAGAACATGGATATGCTGTTGCAGACTAATTTCACCATCATTCAGTTTTATAGCTAGCAGATTTATGCAACTGGCTTTTTTTTTCCCCCCCCAGGCTGTCGGGTGCCTGAAGAAGAGTCTGAAAATGTTAGAATTAATCAATACCGCAGCAGAGAATCAGCAAATACTAGCCTGTAAGCCCAAAGAAAAAGGAAGTATTGGGAATACCATGAGAAGTATCTCTTTGTGGAATGTTCGGAGTGCTTCTGCGCCATTTCAGTGCCAGATCTCAGCCCTGCCTTTGGCTAAGAAGAAGTCCTGAGCCATCCCCAGCCAAGTCAGACAGACGTGGTGGCACAGCCCTGTACCCCGCTGCTGTGTAAGCACAGCCCACACAAGCAGCACCTAGGATCTGAGGAGAGCCATGTCCAAGCCTGATGTCTTACACCTCGTCCTGGCGGGTGTTGCAGCCAGGTGTATGCCCAGGGCTTGGGATAGCCAGCCCCTGGCGCTTTGCTAAGATGCATCTGCTTCAGAGGAGTGCATTATTTTCATTTTTCAAAGATAGGCATCCACGTGATCTCCAAGCTGAAATGAAAAGAAAAACACAGAGAAGAACATACCACATATCTTGTGTTTTTTTCTGGCAGGAGGTGTGTGAGTAGCAGTGCATCAGAAAGAGGCCAGCAAACCAGACATCCTGATGCTCAGCAGTAGCTCTGTAGCACCCTTCCCTAGCACCACCTCTGCCCGCACCGTTGGTGGCAGCTGTGTTTCGGTTGAGAGCAGCTGGAGTGGGCAGTGTCCCCCTGCAGCCATCCAGTTGAGCATGGCACACACCCGCTCTGCTCCTATGCTCTCAGTGCCCCCACTGGCACGGCTTGCCAGACACAGAGACATGTGCTCCTACCTCCTCGCCTTCACTGAAGAACAAGCCCAAGCAGGCAGGAAGACTGATGAATTTGGGCGCACCCCAGCAGTATCTTGGGCAAAGAGAGCTACTTCTTTAGGATTAGGAGGGTGCCAGGAGGAAAGCACAGGCGATGGCTTTTATGGGACCAGACAGAAATGGCTAGCAAGAGATCCTGATGATAGCTTTGAAGTTTGTATTTTTAGGGACATTTATTGGACAAGACAGCTTTGCCTGCTGTAGCCTCACGCAGCTTGCTTTATTCTTGGACAGAACTGAGGGAAAGTGTTAATTGCTCATACAGCCAGATTTTCCAACGGGGTGGGAGAAGCACTGTTTTGCAAGATATGGGCATCAGATCCAATTTTATAGTCTTTATTCACTCACTGCCTCAACAGATGACACTGAATTTGTCCTAAAATTAATGTATACTTTCTGTAGGTGGTACCAATGTGCTTCATTCATGGCTTGCCTTTGTTTTTCGGGGGGATAACATATAAGTTTGCTTTTCATGTTGCTTTTGCTTGATTTATGCAAACTAATTCTCCTTATGGCTGCAGCTTTTGTGTTTCTTTTAACATGTTGTACCTGCATTTACAAAGTTTTCCATTCCATTTTCTACCTACGTACTATGGACTTCTCAGCTGACAGACCAAAGAGAGTATTTAGGAGCTTATAAAAAAAATGAAAGTAATTGACATATGCACCTACAGGAGAAATTGATTAATTTAGGCAATGTAATCTTAATAGGGAAGATCCCGCTCTGTACCATGCCGAGGTGCCAGAGTACCTCACTGTTTGACCTGCCAGTTCTGCAGGTGCCTTTGTGTTCCCTCCCAAGCTTGCCCAGAAACATCTGGCTTAATGCAAGTTGGTGCCTACCTGCCTTTGCAATCCTTTCTGCAAAGTAACCCAGCTTCTGCCAAAGCAGCTCTCTTGCCCAGCTCACCTCACAGTGTGGTGCTTTCCTGGGACAAGTGAGACGGGCTTTGAATCTTCCTGGACAAGAGTTGGAAACTGAACCTTGACAAACACTCTCCCTGAGGAGTTAATACAGGGAAAAAAGCATCACTGGTATTTTTTAAAGGAGCTGGGGCTGTGCCACTTCTGCATTGAAAACCGCACAAACCAGCATACTTGGTGAGACGCTTCAGCAGTCAGGTGGCTGGACACCCGCTTGTGAATCTCATACAGGCACAGGCTGATGATTTGCACTGCACTGAAGGCAGAACTTCCCAGCCTGTGCACCAGCAGCAGTGACAATGCCCGAAAGCATTGCAGCAGCTGCAGTCTAAGCATCTACCACAGCTTTACACAAATTTAACAGTTTTTCTCTGGATTGCATGCTCAGGGGGCAGCTTTAAGAGCATGGAAATAGACATTCTAGTTTTAGATTCTACTGCTCCCACAAGTAAGTAATGTTCTACTTGTTTTTGAAAGCCATTACAACAATAAACACCATAAATAAAATCAGACTACCATGGGCGGCAGATGGAGAACCCATTGGCCTTTAAGGCAAGAATTTCTTCCATGTTCTCAGTTCTTCTAAATACGTACATAAATATGTGAAGCAGGCATACAAAATCATCGCAACACAAACACAGTAGCTACTTTTACCTTTGCTGGAGCCTCCAAATCTGATGTTACGTAAACACATTTAGGAAAGGAATTTCTCCCCCCCACCTCAAGTGTCACCTGAAGTTGTTCCATTAAAAACCGCCACACGTAATGTGGTGTAGGTATACTCAGAGCTAAGACCCATGGTCTATAGCAGCAGATTAATATAGGCAAAAGAGGGGCTGCATCAAAGAAATGACGGGAAATTGTAAAATAGGCAGCAACAGAAGATATACAAAATAGCACAAAACTCCTCTGATATGCCTGTAACCAACTTTCTCCTCCTGTCAGAGGAATACTTTACCTCCTACATTTGCATGAGGGGATTTTAGAGCTGCAAGAGTGGTGTATTATCTCAGTGGTTTTGGCATTTACCTTGTACCTGCCTTCACAGGGGTGACAGACTGTTGGATTTTGACCACGCATACAAATTACCACAGAGCTTCATTTCAGAGCAAATCATCAAGGTTTTTTTCTGAGCCTAAACATTTTTCTTCCGATTTATCAACCTGCTTTCCGATGATACTGAAGATAAAATGACAATGTGACGTACTTACTCACGACCTTATGACGTGAGTGGAAGGGTGACCCCACTATGCACAAACAAGCATTTTCATCACTTTACAATCATCTACTTTATCATTCACCAGGTGGTTAATGGAATTTGTCTTTGTGTGTCATCTAGTACTATCTGCAGAGTGCAGCGACACACTAACATCAATGATTAACATCTCAAATGCCATCATTTCTACAACAGTTCAAATGAAAAGGTAAAAAATCACTTCTCTAAGGATTACGTATGTAGTCCGTTATTTGACTTGATTGAAAAACAAGTCATTACAAAAAATGAATGTGATAATTATGTTTGAGATTGACCCAACACAGATATCAGTGAGAAGAGAGAACATGGGGTGTCCAGCTGTTAGCTGAGTTTCAAGTTTCATTATTTCTGTTTATCAAATCTCTCCACCTTCAGGCAAGACCTTGAGGGTTTTTCATGTGCTGAGGTGTGACATGCTGGTTTGACCACGAGCTAACCTTTTACTGCTCCTAATGGCAGAACAGAACACCATGAAAAATGGTAACAACAGACGAAACCTGGGATTTTTAATCTTTTTTTTTATTGATTGTTTTGCAAATACATAGAAGGACTCTGACATTTAGTTTGCAGAGCTTACAGTACAATTACATTTTCTATAATATTCCAATTTTTTGCTTTTTCAGGGACAAAAGTCAGTAAAATATAAAGTGAAATAAGTCCAATGTGACAATACAGTAGAATCATCATCTTCTTCAGCACAAAGAGCATCAACTGCCCTTGTCTTGTGAAGTGCTGCCAAGCAAGGGATGATCTCAGTGATGTCCCAATAAACCTTCATGCATACTATCAACTACCAAAGAGGAATGAGAAGCTCCCATCCCTGTAATACCGATCATTGCAACTATTGCTCAGAGTATACCTTCCCTATGAATCACACTTGCATCCACAGAGAGGGAAATACTGAGGAGTGCATTAATTTCTAATCATACTTTACAAATCAATTAAAAAGATGGAGTCACAGCTTGTTGCAATTAGATTGTGCGGACACATGATGTTTTCATAACAATACCAATATTCTACCATAATATATTGTCCTCAAGTTAAAAAAATTCAAGTGTGACACACAGATATTTGCACCACTGTTGTATACAGAGAGAGCCTGTTCTACTTTATTCCCCAGTTTTCAGCACCATGCTTACTTTGCTCTCTGGCATTAGCATGGATACAAATATGAGAAGACACAGAACTCAAATATCCAGCATGTATGACAGGCTTCAAGTACTCTTCCACACTCTTGATCAAGTGTGATCCCCAAGCTGAAGAGAAAAAATAACCTGTTGCACAGACCTTAGCTGGTTGTTCCTCACAACATCCCTGTGAGGTAGGAAGAATAATATCCCCTTTTCCTGCAACAGGAGACAAGGCAGAGAGCACAGATGACATTCCTCAAGGCAGTAAGTGGAGAACCAGAAAAACTGAAATTTGGGAGTTCTTGGCTTCTAATTCTTTGCTTCAGAAACTAAGGTGCTGAACTCCCAGACATTATCAGGTCATTAGTCTTTTTATAGCCATTTATTAATGACAATGATGGCTTCTGTGCGCATGCCAGCAAAGCATAGTTCTATGGCAGCAGCAGCACATACCCGATGCTGCCCTCAGACACTTCTGAACTTTATATATGTCCATAAATGTTTGCTGTAATTAACTAATCAGTTCTACAACTAATGTAGCATAGATAATACCAATAAATCAACATTTCATGTATAGATTTCTTCAGCACTTGCTATTTAAATATGTATTTTCTTCTCTGAGTAAGTTAATAGTAACTCCCTTCCCCTGGATTACAGTTTTTATACTCCCCCCTAAAAACAGCATCCATTCTGGGTACTCTCTATGAGAGCTCTGATTGATGATGAACCAGACACCTTCAGGGATCACACCCATCCCTCCCCTCAGAGTAGCTCTTCACACATCATTGCCCCTGAAGGCAAAGATAGGCACCTTTTGCTATGCACAGCACAACAGGGGTCAGAATTGTCACTGAAATGTCTTTACGGATTGGGGAAGAAGCCTCTATCCAAAACCAAAACTGTTTAATACTGAGCTAAAACAGAGTCACCTTTTCTTATATATAGACTTCTAATCTGCAAAACCTCTGTGAGCAGAACTTCAGTCCACCTCCACAGCAACAGAAATGGCCAGACTTTAAGAAAGTAACTTGTTTGGAATGAGTAAATAACATAGGGAATAAACCTAAACAGGAAAAATAGGTGAAAACTAAAGCTAGGTAAGAACCAACTTGTGCTAGTCCTGGGTTAAGATATTCTGGAGCACTTTGACCAATGCAGTTTCAAGTCTCACATGCAAATTACCCATCAACCAAATCACTTGTATGTTTAATCATGAAATTAGAACTCATCTTTGTACAACAGATTTTTCCCCATGGGCTCAGCATCAGGTCTTGCCTACACGTTCAGGCTATGCAACAGCCTACCACCCATAACGACCCATGAGTTCAAGCCACAAAACTTAATATTATGGGAGTACTTTTGTACTAGCATAAAGGTGCCTACAAAGGCATTTTGTTTATACCTTTGTGGGAAGAAGGATAACCTATTCTGGTACTGACAAGAGATTATCAAATAATTGTTTAGAATAAGTGCAATGAAACAAGATAATCTCTCTCATCAAAACAGTTTTACTGCTATAAATTCCATGTGTAGATCAAGACAAATTTTATAATTGTCCCATGAAAGAGAAGCATTTCTTATTTTAGAATGGAAAAATGCAGTATAAAGGCTAGCACAGGAGCTAAATATCGCAGGACTTTACTATCTGGTTCCCTAGAAATGTGTTTCATCCCTTCCACAATACATACTGACTATAGTGAACACCTCCTACATCTACTGTTAGAATGCCCTTCTATACCATATCCTAATACTGCTTATCACATGTATGATAGACATAAGCACATATTTATTTGTGCATCTACATTTTACATGTTTTCACATGTATGACAGGCATAAGCACATATTTATTTGTGCATCTATATTTTACATGTTTTTCAGTTACTTAATCTGCTCCAGTCCTGATGTCAAATATTATGGCAGGAATTATTTTAACTGAAGTGTTTCATGTGTTCCTATTTAAATGAATGACAGAAACCATTATACTTGGAGAGAAAACTATTTTAGTAAATGTGGATTTCCAGTCAATTCATGCTCTGTATAATAAAGATATATTGTGCTGATTGGGGGCGGGAGATCCAATGCTGCCATATTGCCTATGTGCAAAAATAAAAGCCATTTTGTAATTAATAACAGGGAAAGGAAGATCTTTATCAAATAGCAGAACAAGTATGAGAGAAGGACTTTTAATTTTGATTGTCTCATGGCATTCACTCTAGTTCATTCTAGTTATCATGAGTTTGGGTTCCAAACTCTTTAGTTTTTGCTGATGCCTTGATTGGCAAGTGTTACAAAATTATTTTTTTTTACCCTTAACCAACTATATTCCCTTCAGAAGAATCTTCCAAGTGCCCACAATATTCTCTTCCCCTGTCCCTCTGTGTAACTCTGGAAGGACAGACTTCACTCCAGAAACAATTGTCATTGGCCTTTGAATAAGGGCTGGGGAGAAAGATTCTAGCTGGAGAGTAAGTGCAGTTCACGTGGGACAGCTGTGCAGCTACCAGCTGTCTGCATGGGAACAGAGACTTTTTAATCTTCCTCCTTCATACTAGCCCCATTCTAGTTTGTATGATTTAAACAGAAGGGGTCAGAGTTGGACTTGGGGAGGTGTACGCTTCTGAATATCAACAGACACACACAGTGGAAACAGCAGATACATTCACAGAATCATAGAATTCAGGGCAAAGGACACAGTTATTACCATTGGTATAAACAGTTTTGTCACAGACTCATTAAAAGGTTCAGGAAAAGGGAAGTCCACACTCCTGATGTCTCTCTAGAGCTGGGTTCATTTGCTATAGACCAGTCCAGAAAAATCCCCACACCTTTACAGGATAATGGACATGGTAAGTGCTGCAGTTCCAGAGGAATGGAATGATTCGTAAGTTTAATGACGTCAGGAAAAGCAGAGGCAATCATAAGTTTTGCATGGTCATTTTCTGAATCTGTGTACAAAATGTAGTATTTGGCAGAGAGACTACAAGGCATTTTTTTTTAACAACGTTCATTAACATTTTAGTATAACATATTATTCAAGGTTTAGGGAACAAATTCACCCTCCCATTAAAATTGGTAATGTTATGAAAGTAAAATACAATTTAGGCTGATAGGCACAGCCTGAGTTTAACTATCTGGAAACTACTCACAAAGCCTTTAAAAAAAAAAATAAAAAAGAAGTAACATTGCAAAACAGTTATCAATTTCTCTTCACTGAACTTCCATTTGGTAACAAGCCTTCTGGCAAGTTAAGCCCAGTCTGCATTTCACGTTTAAATCTGCCTCATTGGTATTAGTTTTGACGAAACCTAGCAAAAAGGAGGGAAAAAACACAACAGTTGGCATACAGATATAGCAGTACAACCCACTGTTCAGTTACACCTCTATCAGCTATGTGCCACTGAAGACTAGAGACACCGTTATTTATTTAAACTGAGGTACCTGCAGTACTTCAGAGATAAACACCCCCACAAGTGAATGTTCTGATCCAGGAATGCAAGACACGTGTGGTGATGACATCCAGCCTCTAAATTTCATTTACATTGAGTTGGGTTACTGATTTAAGAATGCAAGCAGATTAAACCCAGAGAGCTGAACCTGTACTTGCCCCTGACAACTGCATGGTCTTCCTGGATGGTTTCCAATGCCAGCAGAAAGGATAGCTGAACTCAGGTGAAGCAGCTCCTCAATTATACAGCATACAGGATGGCACATGAACATAACTCAAAAATAGCCTGTGGCCTGGTTAATAGGCTGGCACATAAATGGTCACAGTTTGTGTACAGTGGTCTGCGCTTGCCATGAACAGCAATAGGACAGATGACAGCTGCAGATGGGCAACAGCTTCAGACATCACCTTCTAATCCACTTGCATTCATGCATCAACACACTGAATGATGTAGATGCTGCAGCAAAACAGACTTTATTCAATATATGATTGAATTGCCACTGCAGTATTAATACAAGCACACCAAGGAATCCCAAACTGATGACATCCCTTCTTTGCTCAATAGCAAAGTTCATTCTGCTTTTCCTCCCCACCCACCAGGAGACATGATGCCATCTGTCAATGCTGGACCTATGCAGAAACAGTCAACTGAGTTTTGGAATACGCTTATTAGCAGGGGATATACAATCAAATGTATATGTACATTATATACTGTACCTGTAGTATATGTATGCATTGATTTCATGATTTTTTGATGATTATACAATTCAATACTTCTAATTTTACCAATTTTTTAAAAAATTGCCTTCTTCCATTCACATTCATTTGATTTGTTTGATGATGACATAGTTCCATACTTCTAATTTTACCTTTTTTCTTGAGAAACTTGCCTTTTTCCATTCACACTTATGTTTGTTGTGGTTTTTTTTAATTTTTTTTTAGTGAGGACGCACTTATGTATTCTATTGTTTAAATTCCATACACTTGTAAAAATCAATTAGTGATATTACAAGATATCCAGCAGGCCAAAAATGAATCACAGTAAGCCTAAACAGGAAACTAGATGAGGAAAGAAGGTGTAAATGGGAACAATACAGAGAAGACTTTTAAGAGCAGCAGTGGTTAACATTTGGTTGAACCCTGACTGCTGGTCACACCCTGAGGAAAACCTCTCCACAGAAGAGCGAAGCCTCTTTAAATATCTCCTGTTCCCAGCCCTATTTAAATAGGTACCCCAGGATGAAGATCAAAGATAACTTATGATCTTACTCGTTCAGGATGAAAAACAGTTCCACAGGAAATCTGGCTGTTGATTAATGTGTCCCACTGAAGCATTCCTTCTGCCTCCTTATCCCATCTTTTTCACTTAACGCTACTGAACAAGCTAACTCATGAAAGAATGATACATAAGGGCCTTTCCAAGCATTAAAGCCTCTTTCTTTTTGAGGTACAGGGCTGTATTTCTGGTACCAGCTCCATTTCTATGTTATCCTTCCTCTAGCCACTCTATATCATAATTTACAAACTTATGAGAACAGCCACCAAGGAAAGCTTAGTTCATGAAGAATGTGTTTACTGTATTAAATGCTAATGAAACATTTTCAGTGGATGGAAACTGTTCATTGATTTTTAAAAGTTGTGCGTGAACTAGGATAATAGATAGATGTAACAGGTACAGGTGTAGGGGAGCTGGCAAAAATCCCTGAGTGTACCAGAGTGCCCGGACTAGTTCCAGAAATGTTTCAACATTTCTGACTCCAAGTGTCTATGTGGTTCACTTAAATCAGGCCTATTTTGGCCTCACCCAGGGATGGTTCCACTGAAGTAAAGGCAAAAACTGGAGAACGAAGATAGCACCATTAAAATCTGTATTCTGCAAATAATGACAAAAGGCAATTACTGGAGGAGATTACTGGTTTTCTGCTGACATGGATTTTGGTGCCATCAAAACCTCAAGTGTTTTACATTTGAATGATCATATTATGTTAAATGTAATGTCTGCACATCTGATGCTAACAGCTGTCATTTGTGCATACCACTATCTGCTTCAGAAAGGGTCTGATCCCCAGGAGTGCTGAAGTGCCACAATGCCTGCTGCAGATAACAGAGGTGGTGAGAGCCCAGCACCATTCAGAACCGGACCCAAACACAACTGTTTGCTCTAAATAAAATGTGATTAAATAAGCACAAAAATGCCAATGTAACAAAAGGAATGGTTTGTGCTTGGAAAACAAGGAGTAATCAAGTCTGAAATGCAGACAGCCCCCTGTGTCCACTGTTGTAAATCCCTAGAGTCAGTCAATTTGGTAACGCCCTGTGCTAGGAGCACAGCATTGGTAAGGGCTGAATGTGCTTAATGCAGACTATTTTACAGTACACAGCAGCAGAGTCGCTACTTTCTCACACTACCTGTAAGCAACATATTCTTAACATTATTTCATTTCACAAGGAGAACAGCTCATCTTGGAAGCTTCAAAATACTTTGCTGCAAACGTCGCGTAGCTAGGTGGACTGGGAGGAGTCTGCCTGGGCCATCCTGCACGCAGCCTCTGAACTGGTATGAGGACACACGGCCTCAGGGACTCCCTGTAATTCAAGCTTGTTGACTGACTGATTTCCAAGCCCAAACTACCTTTTTCAGTTGCACAAACAGCCCTATGCTTATTGCATGATGTTCCTTACAGCAAGCAGTTCTTTCAAGGTCTGACTCTGAATGATGCTGAGTCCTAATAACTTCTAATGACCTTCTCAGGTGTGCAAAAGCAAGTTATTGTTCAAAAATTATAAAAACAACCAATGACAAGAAAAACAGATCACCAGTGCTAGCCTGTTTGTTAAAATAATAAAAACTGCCTATCCCTTACTAACTCCTATTTGAAGGCACAGATAAAAGCAAACCACAATGCTAATGTCAACTTTTGTACAAAAAAAGGCATTCCTAATGTGATTTTGGAAGTGGGGGTGATTGATCATCAAAAAACACAGCATCCATCTGAAAATGGACTCAATCCTGCAACAGCCTGTTTCCTTAATGGAAAATGTACTTCCAGAAAATAAAACCTTATCCTCTATTATTTTATACTCACTGGCTTGAACAGTCAATTTATTTTTAAGCATACACTAGTCAATTGCTATTCAACTACCTATCCAGGTGGACAGATGATGGTAAAGCAGTA
>NW_010145384.1:0-6086 GCF_000699245.1 Pterocles gutturalis | reverse complement strand
AAAAAAAAAAAGGCCAATTTGCATCCATTTTGCTTAGAGAGAAAAACTTCTGTTAGTGTTTCCCCTGAGCTACTCACAGAGAGGAAGCAGAATCCCTCTTCACCTTTGTTGTGTTCAACTAAATATGAGAGTATGGAAATGGCTAGGGATCTTGCAGAAGATGGAGTGCACTGTTCACATATTACAACTAGTCTCTTCCGTGCTGAATGATTTAAAAAAAATGTATTTTTTACCCTTCCTACTACTGGCCTTTCTAGTTCTTATATCTATTATGGGTGGAAAGCAGCTCCTAATTTCCATTTCACATCTATTCACAGCTCAAACAGGAGAGCCACCCTGTACATGCAGCAGCAGCTTGCTCAGTCATGTAGACAGCCCTGGGCACTAAAGCTGTACCTGTATCAGAAAATAAAACAGGGTAAGGCTGTCCTCTGGCCCTGGTGAACTGCCAGCATCCGTCAGCTAAACTCTTTCACCCTCAAAACCAGAGCAGATGCATCCAAAGCACCTAACAGGAACAGTCTCTGGTCCGTGCTAATTCTCAAACTGCTTGAACGTGGAGAGATTTGGTTTGGCCAAAACCATGTGCCAAAACCATACCAGGGAGCATGCCAGCAATTTAACATGGTGGGAGGCTGCATTTCTTTACTAGCACAGCCACAGCCTTAGACTGTGATTTGCAAGAATGTTTACTTACCAGATGAAATATTTTTCCATCAGGATTGCCCTCTAGATCTTTTTCCTTCAAGACCAACCCCAATGGTGACCAAGCAACATCTTTAAGGAAAAATATCATTCTTATAGAACAAAAGATTTCAAAGAAAATCTGAAATAAAATACATGCATGTCTATTTTTCTGAGGATAGGTAGGATTAGATTCACTTCAGGCAGCTGAAAATTAAAATTTTAACTAATTTTTTTTTCTCATTAATTTGTCTAATTCTTTTTGAACATGAAAACTTTTGGCACTCACCAATTCCAGTAGCAATGATTTCCACTGTTTAACTACATCAACAGGCTCTAGAGTGCAATTGTTCTGCCCATCACATATGGGCCCCTACATAAGATGAGATGAGTTATTCTCGACTCCTTCGACTACAACAAGCACAACTCCGCTGATCCTCAAGGGAGCTTAGACACCTACCTTTGATGTAGATACAGACTAATAGACACCCAAAAAACTTGGGCAGGATGAACCTCTCCCCTGACTTTTAGCTACGCCTGTTAAGCTGAGATGAGTCTCATCCAGTCTTCTGCTGTTCCTCAGAAATAGCATTCAGCATAAACTCGACAACCTCACATAACTTCACTTTGACCGTCCAAGGGAACTTTATTGGACCCTGAGAAGCCTCTGCGGTTGCATGGGATTAGCAACGCACAGTATGAGTGGCAACTTCCAGTTTCAAAGCGCCCGGAAGCAAGCACGTTGCTTGCTGAGCCACGCTGGGCCCTTGCAGTGGAGCGAATTCTGAACTTGTGTGATTTGGGGAACCAGAAACTCCCTCTTGTATCTTCTTTAAGCCTGAATTTTGTGCAGTATAATAAAATGAACTTCAATAGGAATAAAACATTTAACTCACAAGGTTACAAGGTTTTATCTCATTCTTTTTGCACAGCTATGTAATACATTTATATTTATTTCAACTCTGCTTATCAGTAGTTGATAAACACAATTCCTTCCTTTTCATTAGACAAAAAATAAGCTACTTAGAGATTAAAGACACTGGTGCAGAACTCTTCTTAATTCTCCAAGGTATAAATGGACATTTACATTGTGCTCCTTGAGTATCAATACCTTCATTATAGGTTTATCCCAGGAAAGAAAAATTATTATTTAAAGGATTAATTGTGTCTTTTGTATGTTTTGCCTGTTAGCTCAAACCATGGCTAGATCAAGACATGACTAAGATCTAGCCTAGGCAAAGGTCTTAAGTCAAGGTAGCACAGAGAAATGTCCTCCTTCGCTCATCATCTGCTTTAGCAATTGTCAGAAAATTTTTCATTACCTTTTCCCACTCTTAATTCTGTGCTGTGACTCAGAGGTATATTTTCATGCTCAACATAGAAGTGATACAGTTTGGAATAGTATGCTCAGGAAGAGAAAAGCGATAAACAGCTTAACTTCACAGGTAAGGAGTGAGCCTGGTCTTGGCAAGAGCAGAATTAAAGGATCAGTTTGACCAAAACAAATCTCACTTTGTTCTTTAGTAATGCTGACAATTAGATAGTTGTAAAAAGTTGCTCTTTACTTGCAAACTGAGACTGCTAATACAAACAATAGGCACATTTGAATTTTCGTCACAGCTTCCATTGGATGATCTCAGAGAGAGATACAAATACCGAACACCACAATGACCATGTGGCAAATGAACAGAGCAAAGTGAAAAAGCATGTGTTGACCAGAGTTCATTCTGGCTAATACGATTTACAAAAATAATCTGTTGGCAAGACGGAAAAATCTTACAAATTCCTCCCTGATTTTTCACAGTAAAACAAATTCTTTTCTCTGAACTATGGATAAAAGTTCCTCCTTAAGGGAGAGAACATTCCTTTGTAGTGTCATGGTGAAAGAAGTTCTTCACTGAACATCTGAGAAATCTAGGTTCCTTTTTCTATGTTCTTTACTTTCTTTGTTCCCTTTCAATTGATTTTCCTTCTAATGCACAGTTATATAAATAAAAATGGCTCATCTGTTAGCTGAGTCAGGAGATGGGGAGTAAATTGACAAGTTCGTGCAAAAAGCCCACAGTATCTGCACGTTGTTAAAAAGTGCTTTTGTAGTAGTGAGAAAGAACAGAAAGGAGGAATTGATTGTATGTGTATGTGTAGGTGGTAACAGTATTTTTAGATAGAGGTGAGAGGCTAGAAGCTGTCAAAAACTGAGAGTAGGAGAAGAGTAGACAGGAGATGTCCCAGGTAATGTGCTTTATATCAGGCAAGTTGAGCCATTTTATAAAATACACTTCTAAGTAGTATTTGAAGTAAAATGAAAATATTTTCTATTTATATCAGAACTGTTTGCTTAATTAAGTGCATTTATTTGTCTAAATTCAAAATGCACATCACTACTGAGGTTGTAAGACCAAACAGAGAAAAAGCCTCTGAAAAAGGAGTGAAAACCCAAGGAGAAAGCAAAGTGAGCAAGGTGGATATCTGCAGTATCTGCCTGTTAGATGTGAGAAAGCTTTTTGTATTTGCCTTCTCAGTCATTTCCGAAAGAAAGAACCAACACAGTTCATAATGAGATTAGTCTGTCTGGTAGGGGGGGGTGACAAACAATGAATAAACAACCCAGATTTAATACTGATCATATTTGAAGCAGCACATTTCTGTTGGTTACCTAACATCAGTCCCAGCATTATGAGTAACAGGACGGCAACGTCCAGTCTCAGTTATGCATTTCAAATTAATTAAAACATGACATGCATCGAGAATTACTGCAACTGAGGCATACAATACTGGGCAGCTGAACTTGTAGAAATCTGAAATACAGGACTCAGAAAAAAAAAAAAAAGGAAAAAAGTAAAATGGGAATTTGCCCTTCAAATTTAATAGGCTCAGATTTTTATACACATGATGCTGGCATTTCAGAACTTGGAGTCTAAGGAGAGAAAGCATCCTCTCTGTGTCTAATTCAAACAGAAAAAAAAGGATTTTTCCAAGACTGGATTTTCAGAACTATGAGACTTGTTTGCTATGGATGTGTTCTATGATAGATTGTAAGTATTGGGTCAACTTTTTCTCCCACAATTGCAACATTTATAATGTCACTTTCTTATGCGGCTTCTCCTGTACCTCTCTCTATGCAGCTGCCTGCTTTCACAAAACTTGTGGGAGCTTAATTACCTTTGAGACAACTCCCTTTTGGCAAACAGTTAAATTTGGACAAAGGTTTTGAAAGTGTGGTGTAACAGGACAGACAGACACGGTTCAAACACTGACTTTTCCTAAGGGATCAGTTTACAAAGACAAGAGATTGCTATCTTTGCGTGTGAGTTATGATATAAAACATTCAGAACACAATAGACACATGAATTAAAAGTCCTGTAGTTTCTACCATAGCTCACATATACTACATAAAGCAATTGTAGTTGGCAATTCTTTCAGTCTGAGATTCGTGAGGTCACTACGTGTACTGGATCTCTCCCCCTAACATATACATGCAGTCCCACCAGAGGTGTCAGTGTGACAGCTACCTGACATCTCCAGGTCAGTAAAGGTTGTGAACTCTAGCTCTTTCTGCTCCAGTGAAATGATAGAGAAATCCTTCATGGGCAGAATATGTAACAGATGCTAAAATTGGAACTTGGGCTGGACAGTTTATTTGTGATGTGGAATCTTTCATGACTGCACTTGGGCAGGCACTCAAAATTACGTATCTTCTGGCATCTTTGGCTCTGTTATGCGTGTTGATACTACGTGGGACCATTGGATCAACACTGACTCAGAGGGAAGACTGCCTGAGACTGAATCACTAATGCCATATCCTGCAGCACTCCAGTGAAGCCTTGGCAGTAAGGAAGGATAATTACAATGTGGTTACTATGACTGATTTTTGAGATGCTTTTATGTATACCTCAGGCGTGTCAGTAGGTAAAATGCAGTCAGCTTCCTCAGAAATACCCAAGCGTCCTAAGTATATTATTTTCTACCACAAAACTGGGCATATGTACAGAATCCTATTAGACAAAACATCCAACTGAACACCATACCCTGAATTACTCTTTTTCACATATATATCTAATTTACTAAATAAAAATTACAAATCTGCTGTCCTTTTACGTGTTTCTTTTGCCTTTTAGTGATAAGTAGTGAACATCTATATACAAGATGTTGTTTCTCTTACAATAGGAATACTAGTCTCTAGTCTGTTTTTCCAGACTCTGTGAATAACTGCTGAACGAGTAGGTGTGATAGCGGTATCAGCCTTACAACACCAACAGAATCTTAATAATGACATTTTGTGGACAGACAGCCTAAAGTCAAATGATCCTTGGTGTCAAGGGCACATTTTCACAAGTATTCAGGCTAAGATACACAGAAGCAAAGCTTCAAGATATTCACAGTGTTTACTACTTGTCTTGCATGTTGTCACATACCAGCTGATAGAAGGCATCAAGGAAATATCAATATTGGAAATTCAATATGAAAACTGGATTGGCTATTCAACGTGAAAATGTGCCCACACGCTCAGTTATGTCCATTGATGCTATTTTTATCTTTTCCTCAAATAGAGTCGCTGATTCTCTCTGCTTGCACTCCTCAGGTCCCTTCCCATTGCTTTTCCTTCCCTTCAGCAAACCTGTTCTTCCCACCTTTTGAGGATTTTACTGTCTCCTTCCTTCTTCCATGTGTTAAAATTGTCAAAGAAAAAGTAAGGGCCGACATCAGCCTTGATTAGATTAATAGAGGGCAGACAGTTTACACGTCTCAGTGCCATCGTTTCAGGATGTTTGCAGATCCGTTCAGATACCACTGTATCAGTTACAGTCAGTTCATGCTTTCAAGGTTATCTTTGCAACCATGAGGACTAGATGCCATTTTTAAAAGAGAAAGATAAGATTATTTACAGTTTGAAATTGCTGTGAAGGCCACATAAATGGTCCCAAACTGGATGTTTGACAACTTTTTACTAATAAAAAGATACGAAGCAAATTATCTTGGAATAACCGAATAGGACTATTTATTATTTATTTTGGGTCAGACTATTTAAAAATTCGGATTTCTTCAGTTATCAACAATTAAACACTCGGAGAGATCCCTGGTTGCAGAGAAGAAGGGGTGTAGTTTTTGTTTTCCATTCGTTCTTTTTATTACGGACAGAAATGCCGAGATATTTCACATTAGCATGTGAATTAGAAAATGATCTTATCACTCGGGCAGCCTGGCAGCGGCGGTGGATTGCTTCAGCAGGGTGGAATAAAGATGGACGGCAGAACGGACGGACTAACCTGCGTGCTCACCGATTTCAGATTAGGAGCAACATCCCCTCCGGGGCCAGGACCTGCGCTATTCGCCAGCCTGCACCCCCAGAGCTTTTCTTACGGCGAGAGGGCTGTGAACCGGCCCCTGGTGAGGGCGGCTCT